>NW_025052875.1:0-10533 GCF_019279795.1 Protopterus annectens | reverse complement strand
GAAAAGTAAGGTTGACAGACTGGAACAGGTACTGGAAGGTTTTGTGACTGAAAGAAAATGAGAGAGAGAGAGAGAAGAAGGTTGGATTTGATGGTAGGAGTAGAGAAACAGGAAGTGAGAACAGATTAGCAAAGAGAGGAAGTAAAGGAGACAGCTAATGAAGAGAATGAAAGAATGGAAAGGAAACATGTGGCCTAGATGACATACCAGTAGGAAGCATGGAGGTGCTTGGGAAATGGCAGTGGAGTTTTAACCAGATTGTTTAACTAAGAATCTTGAAAAGTCAGAGGATGCCTGCTGAGGAGTGGAGAAAAATAGTTTGGTACCCTATCTTTAAGAGGACACTATCTCGTTTCTGGAAATCAGCTGCTTGCCCTGGTACTTTGTTTACATTTTAGTGCTATGCTAAAGTCACATGTTCACACACAGAGGCAGGATTTTCAGAGAAGCTTATTTGCATACAGCAGGGTCCAGCAGATTTCACAAAGGTCAGAGTAAGGGGATGGTCATTCCTAAAAGTTTACATTGTCCTTTTTATGTTTTTCCTTCCCCAACCATAGGCTATTAGATTAGTTGAATAATGATTTAGCCCTCAGCCAGAGGATGCTATCTAGTCACACTCAGATTTGCAGCCTTTGCATCAGTGACATTACATCTGAATTCACAATGTACTTGTTTTTGTTAACACTTAGTAGAGATGATTATCCCAGCCTATGCAATTGTATTTTCTTTTGTTTGTTTTTGTTTCATGCTTGTTTTGTACATGCTTTTTTTTCCTATCGCTGAGTAATTATTTTTCATATATGGTCAGCAATAGTGTTGCTTTTAGTGCATGTACTCAGCGAACACGGACACATTTCTAAGACGGTTTCCCTCATTTGGAAGGACAGCATTGCTTTATTTACGCAGTTTGCATCTTGAAACAAACCCACCGGAGTTGCAAATGTCCTAAGATTCTAGAAGAATAAAAGTCTTACAATGTTTCAATAAAACGTATTAACATGTCAACATGTCAAGAAGCAACTTTGAAAATGAATCTCTTATTTACAGTACTAAAGAGTATCTTCCATTAGCTGACTCCCTTCAGGAATCACACAGTAACAGTTTGTATAATACTGATTCCATCAAATGAATTTAGTTTCTTTTCTTCCCTGCATTGTGATAAAATGTATGGATCTTTCTCTCTCTTCCTGAATATTTGACTGCGATTACAGTTACACTTAGTTTACCATTTTGAAAGTTCAGGGAGGCCAAATGTAGTCTCGATATTTCCATATATTTTTCCTGTCTGTGTGCATAAAGTATGTAGCCAACCTGCAATGTATGTAATCGAACTTTATATTCATGTGGTTGTAAAAACCATAGCCTTGCTATGTCTTACTGACCAGCTTGCAATTCAAGGACGATTCTTCAATGTCTGTTAAAATTGTATATGATGAATATGTGTATTTTATTAAATGTGTATTCGAAGATTGCACATAATTGTTTTTTAGTGGTTTACTTCACTGTTAATACAGAAATTCTCTTAACTTTTCTCAAACTGGTCTCTTTTGTGACTCAGATGAGCAATGTTGATGAAGACTTCCCCTCTTATCAAGATGGAAATAGATAATAAATAGATCATTTGAATAAAATACATACATGTGTCATTATGTGTTTTATCACATGTATTGCTTTGCTTGTTTAAAAATGCATTTGCTGTGTATCTTTCTGTTTTATGGATCCACATATGTTGTATGTCTACACATAGGCACACACCAAACTATATAATATAATATATATAATATATATAATACACACACACACACACACACACACACACACACACACACACACACACACACACACACACACACACACACACATACATACCTTACACACACACACATATATAAATCCTGATTCCTGAGTTCTGTGTGTCTCTGTATGTATACAGACGCCACATACACCTATATATGTATGGTGTATTGAGTGGATATATACATACACATGCACTCATACACTGGCATGCAGAATTATTTTGAATAGGTGAGGAAGTATAGCTGCTCCTAATAAGCTGTCCACATTATTTACTAGTTTTACAAGTAATAGTTTTTTCCAATTTGTCATATGCTACTTGACAATAGTATTAAAAAGTGTTACTCAAACTACAGAAACTACAGACCCCTAAAGCAACAAGCCTTATCTGTAAAACCACAGAAAGAATCATCATGGACCCTATAAATATAAGGACATAGGTGATCTTCAAAATATGATCAATACAGTTTGGTTTTGTCAAGAGACAGAGTCAAAAGCCTTACCCTATTAAACCTGGCAGACTTTTTTTTTCAAAAATGTCACCAGAGCCATAAGTAATGGAGGGAACAAATCTATTACATACAGCCTACCTTTACTTAGCAAAAGCCTCTGGAATGGGCTACCAATTCACGCAAACTTAAGGAGCCACTGTCTGATCCAGCCTTCTTTCAGGGTGTAGCTGGATGACTAGATGGGAAACCATAAATTCCTTGCAGGGGATTTCACCTATATGACCCTCCCTAGATATGGAGGCAGTCATTGTTAACTAAGATCTTGAGTTTAGGCTAAGATCCCTTATATTGGGTTTCTCTACTATTATATTGGGTACACACAGCTAGGCTTATAGGGCTTGCCAGACCTTTATAAAGCACCTTTGGGTCACTTTCCTAGTAACCACCTACAAACCCTATATCAAGTAAAGAAGAGTTTTCTTATCTTC
Organism: Protopterus annectens; assembly: GCF_019279795.1. Lineage (NCBI taxonomy): Eukaryota > Metazoa > Chordata > Ceratodontiformes > Protopteridae > Protopterus > Protopterus annectens. Next base: position 7,796 of record NW_025052875.1, on the reverse strand, counting down.
CAGTCATCTAAATTTTTTTAGAGATGATAACTGCATTTTTTTTCAGGATAACTGTTGCCTATATGTCCCCAAAATTTGGTGGGAACAGGTATTTGGGAAGCAAGCTAAGCAACAGCAGGTAGCCAAGAGTAATTACATATATACATTAATTTTTCCATTACAGAGATGGAGCTCCTCCTGGATATACAAACAGAGGCAAACAAGGTACTCCCATCTCAAAATTGGGCAACATTTATGCTTATAAGCTCAGGCAGGGAGCAATCATCAAAAGGGTGATGTGAAGAGCAACTGGACATTTTACACTATGTTTAACCACTTTCAGTTCAAGACAGTGGCACTGGAAACAGCACCGAAGTAGCAGTGTGTGGCAAATTTATTTACAGTATCAGTGGACATACTGGAAACAGCACTGGTACCAGTGTGTGGGTACAAGCGATTCACAGTATCAGTGGATGTACTGGAAACATCACTGGTACCAGTGTGGGTGCCTAAACGATTCCTTAGTATCAGTGGATGTACTGGAAACAGCACTGGTACTGAATGGTGTGGTACAAACTGATTCACAGTATCAGTGGACATGCTGAAGCGAACAGCCCAGTGCCAGTGTGCATACAAATTCAGTCACAGTATCAGTGGGCCGGGCTGGAAGCAACACCGAGTACCGAGTGTGGGGTACAATTCATTCACGAGCTTATCCAGTGGGCGTACTGGACAGAGCACTGGAGGCCACTACCAGTGTGGAGCTAAATTCATTCAAGGTATCCCAGTGTATGTACTGGAAACAAGCACTGTTACGCAGTGTGGGTACAGAGGTAACTCATAGTATCAGTGGACATATGAGAATAACTGATAGTAAACACCCTCCAGTACAGCAGGTAATGGTGGGTGAAACACACAAATGGTAATTTTCCCCAGCACTTTAGAGACACTAGGAAGGTGCAAGGCTGTCCAGTTCTATGGCTCGCTTAGCAGTAAAACAGTGGAGGGCACACACCCTGCTACTGTTAGAGACTGATTACAAGTTGAAGGCAGCATGACACCTGGCAAGCTATCAGCTGGCTGTACAAATGGGGGGGGGGGGGCAGTGCAAGCCTTATGGGACTAACTCCAAAATATGCCATCAGTAATACAACAGACCAGGGGCGGCCCGTGCTATTGGACTGCCGGACTGCAGCCCCCTCAACTGTAAAGTAAAAGAAATAAAAATAAAAGAAAGAAAAAAAAAAATTTTAGAATTTCTTGCGGACTTTGCACATGCCTTATAACGATCCGGACTGCTGCTGAGAGTCACAAAATGCGGCGCATGCTGAATTGTCTCAACTTAGCAGTCCCTAAACCAAGAGAGCATAGGGAATGGAAGCTCCCAGAAAGTCTATGCAGTTTTAAGCTGCATGAAGCTGTCCCTGAAACCTCGCTGGGGAAAAGCAGCGTGTCGAGAATTGGGACTGCAAGCGTCAGCAGTCTGGAGTTTACTACCAGTCACATCTGCGTCGTGGGGAAGATCTTGCAGGTCTTTTTTGTGTGCAGGGGTCAAGATCTGCATGGGTCTGGTGTGGATTTCTTGGGGAGAGTTTGGATTTATGGTGGTTTCACTTGCGGGGATTTGGTTATGGTGGATTATGTGGTGGTTTCACATGGTTAAACTTTCTGGGACAAGATCTACTACAGGTAAGATTATTGTGTGGACAGGGATTTGGATGTATGGTGGTTTTTAACAACTGTAAGGTGGTGTGTGTGTGTGTATGTGTGTGTGTGTGTGTGTGTGTATGTTTTCATCTGTCCTTGATTTTTTACAGAGATGGTCTGGTTTCTATCATATTTTTTTGTACTCCCATTTGATTTATGGGTTATTACTCAAAAGTGCCCTGTTGCTCTGTGTTTAGAGTAGCAATGCTTTAATGACCATCATGGGTAAAAACTTGGCTGAAGGATTTGCCAAAAGATGCTGAAGTAAGCTTTAATAAAAGCATACTGTTAAAATTGCCTTATTGAGTTAAGGCCTTTCTGTTGCCATGTAGAGAATACTTAACTAGATAATGTGTAAGCCTTGGGTATTGAAATGCATATGCCAGTATTTGTAATAAAGGACAGGATTGCATTATTTTAAGAGTCTCATTACACTTGGAGACTTCCAGTCATCTTTGCAGGCTTTACCCGTAAACAGAATGCCAATCGTGTGGTCCATAACCTGTACAGTAATCCTTTTAAGCAATGTATCTTGAGCTTATTTCTTGTTTGCTTTTCATTTTTTACTTTGATCATGTTTTCCCATGAAACAAGTAGATGTCAGGCAGCAGGTCTTTTTTTGGATAAGGAACATTTTTACAAGTGGGGGCATCAGAGATTTCTATTTTCAGCATGTTACTTGGTACTTTAATAAAGCTGAATATAAATTATAATTAGAACTGCAGTGCAAGAAGTGGTTTGAGTTGAGTGCTGCTTGTTTTTCTTATACTTGATTTTGACTGGCATTCCATTAATGTATTTAAAAAAAAGTAATTTATTTTTTCATGCCTCATAACCTTTTTTGTTTCCATCTAGATATTAAGCTGTCATGCAGCCAATGCATTGAAATATTTTTATTCTTCTACACTTCATTTTGCCTTGATTGGACTCTCATAATGACGGTTTGGCACCCAGGGCAGTATATTTAGTTTTTGTGGTTTGCTACTACAGGTGTGTGTGTGTGTGTGTTATTATTATTATTATTATTATTATTGTTGTGTGTGTGTGTGTGTGTGTGTGTGTGTGTGTGTGTGTGTGTGTGTGTGTGTGTGGTAGGGAATACCTCAGGCTTGAACCCTGTACCTTGTATGCAGGTGTTAAAGACCTGAATTCTCTACCCACCACATTTGTAAAAAAAAATGCAGATTTTTGCCTCATATTTGATCTGATCTGTTCCTCATAATATCTGTGGTTTGTAAATATTGCAATGCTTGATATTTGATGGTGCAGTGGTAGCATTGTTGCCTCACAGCTGCAGGTTCTCAGGTTTGATTTTTGGCTGGGGTGCCTTCTTAGTGGGGTCTGTATCTTCTCCCTGTGTTTGTGTGGGTTTACTTTTGTGTTCCCCCATGTTACAAAGACATGTCTGCATTATTTCTTCCTGGGCCTCTGCTGAAAATTGTTTTTGTTGTTCCAAAGTCAGACTGTCCTGATTAACAAATGTTAAATAAAATTGACAGGCATTTGAATTTCCAGACTTGGGTTTCTGAATGTTTAATTCCTTACATATTTGATGGTGCAGTGGTAGTATTGTTGCCTCACAGCTACAGGTTTTTCTGGTTCTACGATTTCTTGGCTGAGGTGCCTTCTTCTGTGTGGAGTCTGCATCTCCCTCCCTTTGTTTGTGTGGATTTGCTCTGGTGCCCTGCCATTTTACAAAGACGTGTCTGCAGTATTTCTCCCTGGGCCTCTGCTGAAAATTGTTTTTGTTCTGTCAGAAGTAAAATTGACAGGCATTTTGAATTTCAGACCATGTTCTTCAAGAAAATACTGCAGTAACACAACCTTTTATTCTAGCAATTTACTTACAACCTTTTATTCTAGCAATTTTCTCACAAGTTTATACAAGATGAATATTTGAAATTTGTCCCTATTTTTGGGACTGTATTCCTACATTATTGGCTTTGTCAGGTTTTGTGCTAAGGTTGACAGCTATGGCAAGAACTGAATTCACATGAATATGTTTTGAGGCTGTATTCCCTCATTACTGGGACTTTCATCCCAGGTGTTTTGTAACACTAAGGTTGACAGCTATGGTGAGAACTGAATTACACTAAATGATAGCCATTTAAGTTTCAGTCTTCCTCTCTTTTACAAGAAGCAGCTGATTTGGTGAAATAGTGGTAGTAATGTTGGCTCTGACTGTTTTGCACAGGGACCTTGGCAGTAAAATGTATGCACAGTGGTAGCATAGCATTTCTGCTCTTTCCTAAACCAAGAAGCAGCTGATTTGGCGTGGTGGTGGTGTTGCTCTGACTGTTTTGCACAGGGACCTTGGCAGTAAAATGTATGAATTGTGGTAACACAGCATTTTTATTCAAGCAACTTCCAGATTACCTAAAACAATGTTTAATGTAATCCCTGGTTTTGGGCTTTTGACCCCCCAATAGAATTACCAGCTTTTTCCAGTTTTCTTATGCTTAGAAGTTGAGATGAAGTTGTAAGTATTGAGTAGATTTTACAGAGAGCTTAGAGCACTGCAGAGAACAAGTTTAGGTGTTGCTTAAGTGAAGTTGGTTGCCTTATTGGCATACAACAGGTTGTGTGCTACTTGCTTTTGATGCAGAAGGCTGTGGGTTCTACTCCCACAAGGGGTGGATGCTGCCATGCACAGGGAATGTTCATCAGCTTTATGAAGATACTATGAGTCTGTTATTAGTTGCCCATCACATTTCACATCTTACAATATCACTAGCTTATCATTTTTTAATGTCAATATAGGCAATTTTATTCCACGAGGGGCAACAGATTTTTCGATAGAAACCATGAGAGAAATATAAAAGGTGTTTACTTTGCTAGCAACCTCTTCGTAGTTACAGATTTCTTTAATGTGGAATTATTTAGATGACTTTTACTTCTTCCAGAGATTGTGCATATTTACTGATAATGGACTGTAGAATTGTGCATATTTACTGATAATGGTGGACTGTAGAATTGCGCATATTTACTAATAATGACTGGACTGTGGAAGTCTGGGTAGACTTTATGATCCGGGAAATGTTTTGAACTGGGCAGTTTTGTCATTATGGGTGCATGCATTTTGTTTCATTAACTTACTGGAAAATGTTCAGAAAACAAATTTAAAACACCCCTCTAACAACTGTAATGTATTGTACAAGGAATATAAATTTAAAAATTTTTAAAAAGACATGTATGTTTCATTTAAGGTTTTTAAAAAAAAAAAATCTACTTTAAAAAAAACAAAAATTTAATGGGAAAATGTTTTGAAAGGGTTTAAGAAAAAAAAAAAATTTTTTTTTCCCCTGGAATGATTTTTTTAAGTGGGTTTAAGTGTTTTGTGTATTTTTAAAAAATTTTAATGAAGTTTTCATTTAGAGAGCTTTGAAAGTGTTTATGTTTTGGTAAAAAACAAAAAAAAAATTTTAAAAAAAGCCAACTCATCAAAAGTGCAGGCAATTAGGTTTATTAAATATGAAATCCAAGAATGGATATTTGGGTCAATTTCCCCTATTTTTTAGGGGGGCAGAAACTAGAAGGGCCCCCCTAATATACCTAATTCCCGATTTTTAAAAATGAAAATTTTTCTTCTTATTTTTTTTTGTTTTCATAAAAAATTTTATTTAAAAACTAAATTTTTAAGTCACTAAATAATGATACACTGAGTTTCAGACTTCATAACCTTAAAAAAAATGCATGCTAAAGTAAGAACTGTTATTCTATCGACTGTCTCAATTTATACAAGAGCAATTTTTAGTACTGTTTATATGTTCCCCCAATATATTTGGCCTTGTTCAGATTTACTGCATTAACAGGTTGAGAGGTACATGCAAATAAATTGCTTTATCGAATTAGGCATAGCCAACCTCTCAACTGTCCCCGATTTTTGGCTCATAATGTTGCTCTTTCCCTAATAATCCCTCCAAAAAATAGCAATTTTGGAAGAAAACATGGAGGGTTTACAATTAAGAAATAACTGTAATAATCAAAGTTATAGATTACTTGAAATGCATGTAGATTCTTTTATTTTGTCAGCTGCTCTTAGCAGTACTAATATTAAAGTGTCCCTTCTTTGACAGGTTCCCAGCTGTTTTGTGGGCTATTTTATTTTTTTGCATCACATTTTGGTCCTTTTTTCATAAAATTGTGTTTTGGCAAATTAGTGACAAATCATAAAGACTGAAGTTAGAAAATAATGACAGACATTTGAGTTTCAGATTTTATACCCTTCAGAAAATTATACTAATGCAAGACCTATTCTATTATCTTTCTAAGTTTATTAGAGCAATATTTAAAATTGTCCTTATTTTTTGGGGCCCTTTTTCCCACTTCTGTGTATGGCTTTGTCCAGATTTCTTTTCTGAGGTTAGAGGTATGACAAATGTGTCAGGGCCATCACAGTCAGCCAGAGACATTTCAAATTGTGACATACTTGTTGCACCCCACTCCTCATGTAGTGACTCTGGATGTGTCCAAGCAAGGCAAGGAGTAGTTATGCAGTGTAAATGTGCAGAGTATTCCCCCCATCCAAGGTAGACACAAGTACTACAGTGGCTTTTCATCTGTCCTTGATTTTGCAGAATGGTCTGGTTTCTGTCATATTTTTGTACTGTTGATTTATGCTTATTACTCAGATTTATGCTTTTAATCAAACCTTTTCTTGTGTTTAAGTAGCAATGCTTTAATGACCATAAGGTAAGCTTGTCTTTTTAAAATGCAAGTAAGCTTTAATAAATATGTTAAAGAATTTCCAACATTGAAAGCCTTTCTGTTGTTGCCATGCAGAGAATATTTAATAGATAATGTATAAGCCTTGGGTATTAAGGACAGGATTACATTATTTTAAAAAGCTCATTACACTTGTTGGAACTTCCAGTCATCTCTACGGGCTTTACCAAACTAAACAGAATCCCAAATTTGTGTGGTCCATAACATGTACAGTAATCCTGTACAGTAATCCTTTAAGCAATGTATCTTGAGCTTGTTTCTTGTTTGCTTTTCATTTTTACTTTGATCATTTTTTCCCCCATGAAACAGTAGATAGTTGTCAGGCAGCAGGTCTTTTTGGATAAGAAACATTTTTACAAGTGGGGCATCACAGAGATTTCTACTTTCAGCATGTTTTTGGGACTTTAATAAAGCTGAATATAAATTATAATTAGAACTGCAGTGCAAGGAGAAGTGGTTTGAGTTGAGTGCTTGTTTTTCTTTTACTTTATTTTTTCTGGCATTCCCGTAATGTATTTTAAAAATAATTTTTTTTTTCCTGCCCCCCAACCCTTTTTTTTTCCTCTAGATATTAAGTAAGCTGTCATGCAGCCCATGCATTGAAATATTTTTATTCTTCTACACTTATTTTTGTCTTAATTGGACTCTCATAATGATGGTTTGGCACCCAGGGCAGCGTATTTAATTAAAGTTAGTTTTTGTGGTTTTGAGCATAGCTCCTCCCCTTTCTGGTTGGCCACACCCAATCAGCTGTCTCCTGCAGCCCCCCTTTGATTTGAAGTCACCAGCCACCACTGCAACAGACTGTTTTTCATAGACTGTTGTTTATCAGCCCTATGTGGAGCATGTTGTTTATCAGCCCTATGTAGAGCATTTAGCTGGTCAAAATAAGAATATTCTAATGATAAATAGGAGCAACCCATGGCTGATCAGGAGGTGAAGAACTAATGGCTGCCTTCAGCCTCAGGGGCCACAGAATGGAATGTAGTACAATGGCTACAGCATTTCCAAACACTGTCCCTACAACACAGACACACACTCACACAGTTTCATCATAGACTGGCACTTAAGAACGAGCAGTTTTCTGCCATGAGAAGGGTAGCCTTCTTACCCAGCTTCATGACTGTATTGAAGAAAAAATAGTGATGAAGCTTGGACCCCCAAAAATATTTGATTAGATCATTTAGCAAAGTGGCAGCTTCTCATGTGCAGTTAGCAATGACATCATGGGAGAACATCAAGAAATTAGGAAAGGAAGTCTAATGCTTTGAAAGAAGCTGTAACCTCCTCTACCACACCTAACATTGTTGCCATTTGTAGAACCTGGGGGTTTCCCGTGGCCCCCATTGCACCTTCCAACAATTTTGTTGACTGGAGCTTCCTGC
>NW_025052874.1:0-10868 GCF_019279795.1 Protopterus annectens | reverse complement strand
GATCTATCAGTTAACCGTGTGTGTGTGTGTGTAGATTTCCCAGCTGAGAGGAGTAGCATTTTTTGGGAGACTGGGAAAACACATTAAAAAGAGTAAGAAGCATCCCTCTTTGGAAAGTCTGATGATGTCAGCATCCTAAGCAAATATTCAAGGAGAAATAGAAACTACCTAATAATGTGGTGGCGTAAAGCGCATACATGTTAATGCGTGTCTCCTAGTATCATTAACATACAGTTAGGTAAGCGGTTTGATTCCTGCAAATGCTGTTAACAATGTGTGCAAGGTGGTCAATGGGTATGAGTTTTGGCTTTTTACTACAGTATGACATATGTTTCCAAACAGTATGTGCATTGCACATGTGTTATCTTGCGTGTATGCACAAATAAATATGTGTATATGGACCTCAAAATCAGTACATAGGGTTATTAGAAAGCCTGGGCATACTATGATGAATACAATTTGTTACCTTGACAGATTGTGCCGCTTAAGCTTCTCGAGATCATAGGTCACATATGTATGCTTATGCATCAAGCCTGTGTGCCGTAGTGATCAGCTTGCCAAAGACATCTCTGCCACACACACCCATAGCACGACGTGCTATAGAAATTATTGTGAGTGAGGGTAATTGCGGGGTATATATCAGACATGTTTCATGCAGCACAACGACTGGCAATACAGATAGGCAGTCATTATAGGTGGCTACCAGCCCTGGGTGGATATGCCCTGCAGGGGCCCCTTAATGTGTTATGTGCGGTAAAGCCACAGAGCGACCGGCACAATACTCTATGGATATGTGGATGCACCAAGGGACAGGGATGTGACATAACATGTGTCTGTCTGTACACATTAATACCCAACATACATGCTGAGGCTGGGCCACCTATGTGGGTACTGTTGGGATAGTATGTGGTAGTAAATGCAGGCATGACTATGCCATAGATGGCTTACTGCTATACAGCATGTGGCTGGACAACAGGTATCTCGTCCTGTATGATACCCTTGTGTAGTGATACTGCCATCCCGGTCTTATAGGGAATGCAGTGTGGGCCACGGCATGCATTTCATAGATGTGGATGGACACATCCTAGTGTGTTCTGGCCAAAATGTACCTAAGAGGGCTATATGCCACACTGGTGTGGTCCCAGGAAATATGTGAAGCCATGCAACTACCACTGGTTACTGTTATAGTATAGTACTGAAGCTGAATCCAACTGTTACTGAGTTCCTACTAACTGTGAGTCATCAGTTGTCAGGACATCATCTAATGATTGCTTATAGTCATGCTTGTTGAGGGTGGTGTATACTACTAGACTGTGATCATTTGGATAGATATCAAGAGTATCAATCACAGCATGGTGGCAACCCCATGTCATACACACATGTGTACCTATGTTAGTACATATCTGTAGTAAGAAATCGGTATACTGGCTGCATCGAAGATACCATAAGATAATGGGGCAACAATGTGTAGAACAAGGTATGTCACATCCCTCTATGTGTCCACTTATGTACGTACATGCAGACAGTGTACACCTGCCATATTCACGGTACACCCACTAATTTTGTAATGCGCACATCACACACGTACTGTCCTCACTTTTTACCTAACACATGCTGCGCAACACTGTACACTTCAGCCAAGCAAGGCTACATGGGTGGACAGGGCCATACATACCTCAGGACTCCTAACACACTGACGTAAACAATGCTACAATGACTATCACAGCTGTGATGCATAATGCCTGCTCAGATATACCTACAACGGATACCATTGCACTTTCCTGTTGGTAACTTGCTACTATTGCTACACTGCTATTATGTCACCCTGTGCATCAGAACCATGTTAGCCTGTTCCTCCATCAATGTTACAGATGACAGGAGGTGGCACAAGTGTCATCATATGCACAGGGTTTGTTGTTGGTTTGCCAAAGCCTGACACTGACTCATCCAATCGGCATGTGTGTGTGTGTGTGTGTGTGTGTGTGTGTGTGTGTGTGTGTGTGTGTGTGTGTGTGTGTGTGAGGGACAACAGTACTGCATGGTACAATGTTGATGTAATGTGTGTGTGTGTATGTGTGAGCCCTAGTTGTTTGGTAAATGTGTGTGTGTCTGCAGGCACACAACTCCACCATGTGGCTGCCATATACGGGTGGTTGTGGGACAGCCACAGACTGTACTTGCTAGGCCATACAGATCACTGTCTCCAGCCACAGACATGGTACCTGTGCCTAGCAGGGGTGCTACCCCAGCGGCAGCTCGGGTACCAACCTGACTGGGTGCTATCATCAGAGGCAGAGGTATGATGACTGGACCCATGTCCCTGCTGGGACTGGCCAGTGCCACATGTCAATGGACAGGCTAGCCCTAGCATTGCTGGGGCTGGTACTGCCACTACGGGAGCGGCTGTGAGCCATGGTCCGTCCACGACAACTGCCAGCTGATGCTGTTGCTGGTATGCATCCACGTTGGCTTCTCATCTGTCCTGCACAGTCCTGGCTCATGGCTAACACATTGTGGAGGACATCTAATGTCTCCCTCCAATGGCTATCAATGACCTCGGATTGTGTAATTCCGGATGGCACCGGCAAAGGTCCGCGGATACTGTCATTGATAGCAGTGTAATGGGGACCTCCTGCGCCCATAGTCCCTGTCGGGTGTACCTGCGTTCCATCGATGCCTGTGCCTGCATTGGCAGCGGAAGGAACATACTGAAGGATTGTAATACCTTTGAGGGGCATGTCTGCCAGGGCAATATGGCCAGTGGTGCTCACCGAGAACCCTGGACATCCGCCGGCATGAGTACCGTTCAGTAATCCAGTTATGGCTGCTGTGAGGGGATGCTGCGCTGCCGCCATAGGTGCACCACACTCTCCTGGTCAATGCCAACTGTATGCTATCCCACAGCTAAGAGCCATTGGTGACGAGGGATGTATTAGCAGTATGGAGTGTGCTTGTAGCATAGATAGGGTTGACCACTGTGAACTGTCGGGATTGGTGGACCAATGACCAGAATCCCTTGTCAGGACCTTCACCTGTGCCACAATACATGTCTCATCATCTCCACTATTAGTGGCAGTGACATCAGGTTCCCTGCTGCATTCAGCCATCCCAACTCAGCACCTGTCGAAGGAATTCCCAATGCTATTCTAGCATGTCCAAAGGTCAGTTGTCAATCTCCTCTCCGGTCCAGCTGGTGAATCTGGGAATCTTGAGGCAATGTTACAACTGCCTCATGTACACAGACAACCCTCTCCTCCTCCCAACAAATTCCAACACATGTGAGAGGAGTGCAACCTACATATAGCCAAACCTGGAGGCTAAGCTCTCTCAGCCAACTTAGTATCAAGCTTAACCCAGTCAGGAGGAGAAGGAAACCACACTCACTACGAATTCCAGTCTCACACTTAGACCTACCACGAAGCAACAAACCAAACCGCATAAGCACACAAAACATACTTCGGAGGCTCTAAATAAAAAATGCTAGCCTAAGCAGCAGAGACCCCAAAGCAGACACCAAACACCAGCTACCCCAAAGGCAAAAAGCGTGCAACACATAGCTCACAAGAGCCAGTGTGGCCAATAGGTCACAACCCACTTGAAGGCTAAACAACACACCTGATACACACTTGTAATAGGGTGACTCTGTAAGTCAGGCACACTGACATCCAACTCCTCCCACTTAGGCTAAACAAGGAGAAGGTCACGGTGAGCTGCCTGTCGAGGGTGCTTTAGGATCCGCCACATAACACAAGCACTTAGGCTACTCCAAAGGCAAGAGCATACAAATATGAGCTCGAGGTCATTGTCCATGCTGGTGTGAATGACCTGAGACGTACCTCCCTGGACTACATATAAAAAGAGATGTAGAGGAGCTCTCTGAGCATGTAGCCCAGGCCGGTATGACCTGACCTTGAGTAGCATCTTACCTGCACCAAGAATGATGCCTCAATATGAAGACAAGATGATCGAATTTCAACAATTGGCATTAAGTGTTGATGTCATTCAAAGGGATCAATGCCTGTCAGCTCTGGGATGACATGTTACGACAACAAGCCACGATGCTTCACTAGGGGACAGGCTTGCACCACCTGTCACCCCTGGGCTTTGGATATTGGCAAAGCCTGGCTGGCCCCTTGCTACCCCCCATGAGTTGCCTTATTTAGGCAAACTGAGGCTCAAAGACAAACCCACCTCCATAGCGGTATCACTGGGGATAAGAAACTAAGAGTAATGCTACTCAACGCCAAGTCCTAAACCTCAAGATGCACTCGGACCAAAACTCTCCCTTAGCATGGAGAACAGTGATATCTGTGCAGTAACAGAAACCTGGTTCAAGGCTCACAGGAGGGCACCCCAGCACTACTCAGGTTATACCTCATACCATGTGCTTTTACGGCCCAAAACTTGGACCCGAACCACCGAGGAGGGGAGTAATGTCATTATGCCGTCAAAGATACCCACACCTCCAGGTTGGTGGCTGGCCACAGCATGAAGCACTCAGAGACTATCCATGTGCAACCTAACTGTGGGTAAAAACTGCCTTCCAGTTTATAGCCTGCTACAGACCACCCTCTCAAACACAGGAGACCCCACTTGGCCTTCCTGAGAATACTGGAAAAGAAAATATGAAGGTCTCCAAACACCATTATATTGGGCGACTTCAACTACCCAAACATAGACTGGGAGCATTACTCTAGCTCCAACACCCCTAGCCAAAGGTTCCTTAGAATTTATAAACTCAAATGCTATGGAAACAACTTGTTACCACACTCACAAGAGGAGAAGAAACATATGGACCTGATCATCACCAACATGGGGACACTATGCTCCAGACCTTAGAAGTGCTATCCCTCACTGGTAAGATCAGACCATAAACTAATCCTCACTGGATATTCACATCCCGTCGGCCCCACCCCCGCCCAGAGAAAACCACAGATGAAAACTTCTCTAAAAGAAGCAAATTTCACATGCCTCAAAATTAGAGTGAAATCCTTCAAAGCCCCTGGGCACTGGGTGGGAAAATACATGGTCCAGACCACCAGAATCCTTTATAAGCGCATTCTATGAACACCTTCAGGAAAATGTGCCATGGATCATCACAATCCCAAAATAAAAAACCAAGACCCAATCCTCCAAGGCAGACATCCTGTCTGGTGGACCCCAACCATAAACAAACTATACAATAGAAGTTGAGGAAGCTACTACATGATAGAGCAAAATCCCAAAAGGGAAGGCATCTCTGATCAGTATTAGCAAAAACTTCTGAGCACTCATAAAATCTGTCTAAGGTCCAGCTTTGAGAGAAAAAGTGCACAGGACACTAAGGAGTAATCACAAGGCTTTGCTTTGGGTTATGTACCTAGGAACCTGGGTGGGAATTCCCAGATATGGTCAAATTAGTCCAAAATGACAAAAATACACCGAGGAGCCCACAGACATTGCCACACATCCTAGCTGACAGGTTTTGAGTGCAAACTTCTCCCCTCTCCCCCACCCAAAGGGCAAGGCAATATCTATCCCAACAGGTGCTGCCCTCTGACATCTCAGATGCTCAGGTAAGAGCTACCTCTCAAAGCAAAACAACACAGCATCAATCCGGGACCAGATGGTGTCGGGCTGTGTCCTACATGAACTCCAAGAAAGGAGCTAAACCCAAACATAAAACTACTATTTGAGTCTTGTAGCCTTACACCAAGGGATATGTACCCAAAGAGTGGCATACAGCAACAGTGGTCCCTCTCCACAAAGCGGTGGTGCCTCAGCGGATCCACAAAGGAAAACTATATTATAAGCCTGACTAGCTTGGTCTTATGCAAAGCTTATAGAAAGGGATCATCATGGACCTCATAAATAAAGATATGTGCGGGACCTACAGACACTGGATCCTACCCAGTTTGGCTTTGTTAAGGGCGAGATCCTGCCTCTTACCAAAACCTCAGTCATTTCTTTGGGGAAACAGTCACCAAGGAAGCCCATTGGCGAGGGAAGGTGGGTCCACACAGCCTACCTGGACTACCCTGCATAAAGCCTTGATACAATACCTTTTCTCGGGCATTATAGATAAGCTCACCAGCAGCTTAAATATAAACCCTATGTCACTAGATGGGTTGCAAACTGGCTCAAGGACAGAACCACATGGTTAGAATTGCTGGGGCCATATCAGACTCCAAACCAGTTACAAGTGGCGTCCCACAAGGCTCAGTCCTGGGATTCTCTCTTGTTCGTATATATTTCTACCGATTGGTACAGGCCAACATGAAGGACTAATGGCTGACCAGGATGCGCCATGAATGACTGCAACTAGGAAACCATGTAATCCAACTCTCCAGCCGACACAGAAGCATCACTCAAAAGAGGCCTAATAGAAACAGACAACTGGTGCCAGAGCCATGGCCTCATGCTAAATGCCAAAAAAGTGTATAGTCATCCCCTTTGGCAAAACAACAAAGTGCCCACAAATTACCACATAGGTGGTAATCCATTAAAGTACAGAAGAAGTCATTAGGGACCTGGGGACCCAAGTTGATAACAATCTCTCCATTTTGACAACCCACGTGGCCAAAGTGCGTTTAGAAAAACATTATATAGCCCACCCAATCATGAAGAGGATTCACATCTAGATCAGGAATTGGGTCATCATTATCTCTTTACTCATCCCTCATCAGGTCCCATGGTGAGTCCTGTGCCCCTTTTTGGGATGTACCTTACCCAGACACCTGCAGCAACTGGAAAGACCCCAAAAGTACCTCACCAAAAGAGGATCAAAGAGGCTCAAACAGATGCCATATACTGCCCGGTTAAAAAAGAAACTCCAGCTCTACTCAGTGGCATACCGCCTGCTCCAGAAGCGATCTGTGCTTGGCATGTATGAAGCCATGTCCAACCTGGAATTAAATGGACATGCTGCACCTCAGAAAAATCCAAATCCCATCGAGGCTACTCTCGAGAGACTTGAACCTCCAGCACTGAAATAAATAGGACATGCTTTGGAGGGACAGATTCATAACAAGGGGCTCCCTTCACTCTGGGAATAAAATCCCCAGTCCAGGTTAGGCAGAGGTCCCACAGTGAGCTCTCTTCTTCCAGAGGAATCTTGATGAGTGGATGGGAGATCGTGAAGAGTTTACCCGGCTATCACTTCTGTGTCACTGTCAGACAGAGGCACAGTATACTAACCTCAAAAAAAGGCATAGCAAAATTAATTTAAAATGGGTGGTGAAAGCCAAACACACTCTGGCTAGGCTTATAAATGCCCTAGGGCATATAGTCTAGTATGAACCTATGAACCTATGAACACTTTAGAATCTGTACATGATGTTAGTACACATGAACACATGTACACATGCACACACGCACACATGAACACATGCACACATGCACACAACACATGCACACACGCACACATGAACACATGCACACAAGCACAGAAATACACTGCTCAGCACAGCACATACACACACTCACACACACACACACTAGCAATCCAACACATATGCTATAGTGGGTGATGGTGGGTGACACTATTACACATGTGTCAGTATGCAGAATATGTGTTGCTCAAGACCATGCAGTGCAAGTGTAGATGGCCCTATCTAATGACATTATACATGGCTTTGATGCATGTGTGTAGTTGTTCAGTGATTGGCTAAACCCTGGAACACAATGTATACATGGACACAACATTGCTGTGCAAGTATTATCTGCTCTGTAGTGTCATGTGCACCATCACTCAATGGTATACATAACATGGCTGCATGTGTTATCTGTGTGACACACTAGATTTTTCATTAATCTGATAGACCCAGTGTCTGTGCCTGCATAACAGCACTTTTTTATAATGAGGTGGGCACAAGTGCTTGGCAAATGCATGCAATGTGCAGACATGGGATGAGTGGTGCATGTAGAGCATGAAGGAATCCCAATACTTTCGTATGGACATTGTATACAGTGGATTTATGGTGAGGTGTGGGACATATGTGCAGATATGTCGGTTTATACAGCGCCTTGACATGGCATGCTTTACACGACTTTAAACATTAACACACATACCCACTGTATGTCATGTGACCTATACACCCAATAGCATTCCAGGACATATATGTGACTCTTTGTACAGATGGTGACTGCTGTGTAAAATGTGTATACTGGCATATATAAGTACACACACAACATGCTATGCATAAGGTGTTATTACAGGAAGGTGCATATGTTTGCACACACAGAACAATGAGGGTGCACAGCAAAGACTGCTATGTGTGAGTACTGCTGTGATCACTGTAACTCTGGGATGGGGTGTAGTACCATGTGCCCATCATCATCATCATGCATCTTGTTCACACTCATGGCTACTACTCTCCAGCTTGACCAGGACTTCTACTGCCTAGCATGCTGTTACCCTGAACTTTGAGCAGAGCCGTGGCTATATTCACTATTACACAGCCACTTTGTACGCTGGGTGTATGAGGGTGCCCAGTAGGGGCATTGCCTAACTGTGACTGTGTTATGTGTTGAAGAGTGTTGCACAGCCCCATGATAAGGCCTCTACCCCTGAGGGGTGCATCATGTGTGTGTGGACTGACATGTAGGATACTGGAGGTGTGACCTTACAGCCGGAGCAGATGTCTGGATTGCGCCATATGTAGCATGTCTTTGTTGTACTGCATGTGATAAATGTGTGTTATGTTTGTGGCGCAGGTGTTGCACCGCTATATAAACCAAAAGGCATGAACAAACTGTAGAAAACAGAAAAGTGCAAAGTAAGCAGCCCCACAGAATCTGATATCCTACGACTATAATGAATCCAATAAGTGAAGGTTTTCACAAATGCAGTAACTCTGTTTTAAAACGTCCAAAGTTATATATACTAATTCTATGTTATAAATTTATTATTAAACTTCTAAAATTATAGAAAGTTATTGAGAATTTATTTTCAAGTACATGTTTTAGTATTTTATATTACAACCCCCACAAAAAATTATCTTTGGACATAAAGCTTATTTGATATGTCCATAAATATTTAAAATATATATTAGATCTAAATTGTGAACAAATATATGTGTTAATACTAATATAATTTATCCTTCATTTTTTTGTTATAATTACTACCTCCTTAATGCCAAATGTTTTAGTATGCAAGTTAAAGAGATTGATTCATTTAAACCTGGATTAATGTGTTGCTCTGTTCTTATCACCTTGAAAAAGTTCCTCTTTTTTCTAGTATAATTTGCCAAGGGGCCTGACTTGGGATCATCCTTAGTTGTCTTAACACTGCAAATTAAAGGCATGAATTACGGGATGTTCAATAGAATGACCGAGCTAATGCATTATTTACAGATTATTTTTAACTATGCCTGCCAATGTGCAGTATGGGGTTTGCCACACAACTTGGTGTGTTATGCTCTGTTTATTGCATGTCATTAGAGGCAGCTACGTACTGAGCTGTGCAACATCTCACAGCAAACATGCGGCATGCATTATGCATAGGTGTGTATGTGTACATATCTCACCTACTGACGGCATATTTCATTTTCAACATTGCAGGTATAACACACTCACCAGCATGGATCTGCTGCCCTGCTGTCGCTACCAGAGGGACCCTCACGAGAATATGAGAGAGTTTGTCAGTGTACTACCTTTAGGCGTTGCTACAGTAGGTATGCTAAACTACAGTACAACAGCGATCCAACAGTCACAGGTGTAGAGATATTAATTCAAACTATCAGGTATTGCATCACTAGGCAATTGGAACTGCAAAACACACAGTACACACATCTCCGCGTAGACATAATCTAACAATACCTGATTAACTGTAGTCTACAGATAGGGCATGTTACCTGCTTGCTCCAGGTGGATGTGCTGGGTGGCTCCGGCCTCCATTACAACACATGTCATAGGTTGATATTGCTGTTGTCCAGGAGCAACCATGCTTAGGAGCAGCTCCTCCAATCTGGTGAGGGGGGGAATGAATGTCCACCCCACCACCTGTGGCAAGCTGCTGTCTTTGGATATCAGACGCACGCCGCCAGACTTGTCTAATTAAATCACTGCAGTGATGGCGTACCTGCTCATATGTCCAGTTATGCATGCCTATGTCATTTACCCGACGAACAAGTTCCTGCCACCCAGTGCAGTCCACTCCCTGCTGGAGCTGGCTGCTTCTGGAGGCAACATTGTCAGCACTGCTGCAGTAGGCTTTTGCAGTATCACCTCTTCCTCATCCACTGTGTACACAGGGGCTGCGTTGGTGTAGACCATCTGGCTGAAAGAAGATATGAACAATATGTGTAGAGGTGTCCTGTGGCACACTTTTCACCTTTACCCACAGATATCCTTTACTGACTATATACCCATTACAATGTCTGTCAGAGGTTACACACGTTCAAGTACCACTTGTGGTTCTCCCAGGCCTCAACTAACACTGCCTGGCACACTCTATATATCACACCACTATACAACAGTACCCGACACACTGTGACACATTGCACAACCTCATGACAGGCATGTATATCACACCAATGCATGAACAGAGATGTCATCCATTGTAATGGATGTAAAGTACAGGTACAGTAGTAACAATCAACCACCCTAGTGGAACGTGCCAAGCTACTAACGGAGATGTGTACAGTTGTTACTATAGGTGGCATACAGAGTATATATGTTGCTGGATACACACATTTACCCTGTAACACACATATGATTGCAGCCATTGTACAGGCATAATTACACACACATCAGACAAACATACAACACACCACTGTATGCCAACACAGATGAGCATTACCTGTGTACCATCACGGTACTGTATTGCCACTACTTACACCACTTATGCCTGCACTCTGTCACTCTGTGCAGACTACAGGAAACACACA
>NW_025052873.1:0-10334 GCF_019279795.1 Protopterus annectens | reverse complement strand
TGGGGAGGGTTTTCCCCATGCTATTTGTAGCAGAAATTGATGCAGTGTGCTATCCATTTGGAGATTGTTTTTTTGGGATATGGCCTTGCCCTCTGCCCTGCTGTGAAGTGACTAGCAATTGATCATTTTTTAAAAGATTTAGTCTGTCCAGAAAAATCTGAGCGCCACATCTAGGGGTGAAATTTTTCCCCTTGTTTTGTGGGTTAGGGGAAAAGGTGGGCAAATGAATGGAATGACTGAGAGCCACAGTGGGCACCACTTTAGGCATGAAGGATGGATTAGACCCGAGAGAGAACCTGTCAGCATGGAAAATGATGAAAGGAGTGCTTGTAGCTCTGCTGAAGTGATGGCCAGAAGCAAGGCTGTCTTCCAAGAGAAGAATTTTAACTCTGTTGAAACTGCAGGTTCAAAGGGGGGTAGGGTGAGCTTTTCCAACCAAATTTAAAGGGTCCCAAGCTGGGGTAGGAGCTCTTCGGGTTTGGCCTTAAGTTGTTACCCCTCTTAGGAACTGTTTGATGAGAGGGTGTGAAAAGAGGTGGCTCTGTGCTGAAATGAGCAGAGATGGCAGAGGCATGAATTTTAATAGAAGAGAAGGACAGACCCCTTTTAGTAGGTCTGCTAGGTAATCCAGGATGAGAGGTAGGGGGGGTTTGGGCCCTTTCCAGCCCCTTAACCTGGATCCAGGTGAAAAACCTTTTCCACTTGCAGCATAGGATTTTCTAGTGCTGGGGCATCTGAATAAATATAACATCTAGGACTTGTTTGCTTAGCTGGCAGCTTGAGGAGAGGTCAGGAATAAGCCAGGCTGCCAGGTTGAGGGTCTAAAATTTGGGGGATGCATGAATTCTCCATTCCTCTGGTCAGGAGTGTTGGGATCTGATGTAGGTGGCAGGCTGTGCAGCAGTGGGTACCAGTGCTGGCATGGCCAGTTGGGGCCAGACTCCCCTCGGTTTTTCCTTTTTTGAGCAGTACCCTTGAAATGAGTGGTAGAGGGGAAATGATAGACCAAGAGGTTTACCACTGGAAGGATGGAGCATCCACTTTTCCCGGCCTTGCTGGGTTCCCTGGTGCAGAATTTTCTAAGCTGATGATTGGACTGAGAGGCAAAGAGGTCCACTTGCAGGTGAAGGTTCTGTGGTCTAGCTGCCACTCATGTGGGTCTAGCAGGTTTCTGCTCAAGTTGTCTGCCAGAGAGTTTAGGGAGCCTGGCAGGAATTGTGCTAGCAGGTGTTGTTGCATGGCTGAGGCCATGTGCCAAAGGGTCGTGGCGAGCCTGCAGAGAGGATAAGAGTGAGTCCCTCCTTGCTTGTTGACATACCACATCACTGTGGTGTCTGTTTTGATCAGCAGAGGCCCCGGGGAGAATAGGCGTCTGAAAGCTGTCAAGATATGCTGAACAGCTAGCAACTCTTTTTGGTTGATGTGCCGATGTATTTGATTTGGGCTCCATTGGCCCTGAATGCGCCTGCCGCCCCGGTGTGCAAACCCGGCATAGTCTTTTCTTGGTGAGGGTCTGCGGGGGGTTTTGAGAAGGGAAGTCCCTTGTTGTGGTTGCATGCTGCTGCCCACCAAAGAAAATCTTTCCTTTAAAAAGGTATCATTGGTATGGGGTTTCCAGGTCTTGAGGTTGACACAAAGGCTTTTAGGTACCATTTGTTCCTCATATGCAGTCTGGCATATGGAATGAGTAGAATGCAGGGGGCCATGAACCCTAGAGCTTCCAGGATTTTCCTTGCGGATAACTGGGTTCTAGTGGAGAGAAGTAGCCTGTCAGGTAGGCTTGTTTTTCTGGAGTAAGGAATGCCATATCTGGGATGCTGTGTCCAGGCTTGCTCCCAGGAATAAAATTTTGTGTGTGGAGAGGAGTTTTGATTTTTTTTCATTGATAGTATAACCCCAGGGAGATCAGTAGGTCCTTTACAAAAGTCAGGTGCTGTAGCAGCTTTTCCTGTCTGCCTGAATCAGGCAGTCTTCTAAGTATGGGTAAATTTGAATATTTCTTTGTCTGCAAAAAGCAATGGCGGGAGCCAGCCATTTTGTGAAACCACTGGGAGCAGTAAATAAGCCAAAGGGAAGCGCAGAGAACTGAAAGTGCATAGATCCTGCCCTGAAACATAGGTATTTCCTGCACAATTCCCTGACTGGGATGTGTAGGTAGGCCTCTTTTAGGTCTAGGGTGGCTAATCAAGCGTCCTTGGAAAACATTGGTAAAAGCTGCTGGAGGGTGAGCATTTTGAATTTTGGTATAACCAGAAAGGTGTTAGAATGGATAGATAGAGGATGGGGCTCCATGTGTCCTCTTTTCTGGGTACCAGGAAGAGTCTGGAGTAGAAACCTTGGCCTATCTGTTTTGCAGAAACATGCTGTACTGCCCTCATGGAGAGGAGGGAAAGGACTTGCTTTTTAGCCTTTGCCCGCTGGTTTGGATGAAGATCTGGGAATCCTTTTGTGGTTGGTGGAGTGTGGAAATAAAATTTGTATCCCTGGGACACTATGTTGAGGACCCATCGGTCATTGGTAATGGTGGCCCAGTTGCTTACGTGGAAGGAGAGTTTTCCTCCTAGGGGCACAAGCAGGTGGGCAGAGGCAGACTTGGAAGTGTAAAGTCATTGTGAGTTCTTACAATAAGGGGGTGGCTTTGCACTCCCTGTTTTTGAAGAGGAGGAACTCCATTGCTTAGACCTCTGCATTCCCGGGGGCTGTTGTCTGGGGGGGGGTCTGCTTCCCCTGGGTCTGGGCTGAGCTGGCCTGGAGGGGGCAGGAAAGGACCAGTGCTTGGAGATTTACAGTGCCTGTGAACCTTAGTGGCTGGACCTGTAAAGAAATCTTCAACAGTCTGCATAGATTCAGCTTTTTCTTCCATCTTTTTTAAGACCTCTTTTGCCTTGGTACGCAAATAAGTAGTCTTTGTTCAAGGGTGTGTCAATAGATTTGGATTTGACATGGTCTGGCAAAGTCCGTTTCTTTAGCCAAACATGCCATCTAAGGACAAAACCAGTGACATATGCCCTGCAAGATGCTTCTAGGGGCATCAAAACCATACTGTATAAGGCAAGATTAGTTGCTTGACTTGCAGAATGCATTAACTCTTGTAATTCTTTATTTACTGCACAAGCGGAAAAGAAATATTTTTGTTTGAGGAGTTCCATGTGGTATGTTGCTGATATTTCAGCATCTGGAACTGACAATGTAATGCCCTAATAGCAAAGAGTAGAAGGGTGTATACTTTTTACCCCATCTGTCTAATGCTCAGAATTCCTATCTGAGGGGTTGGGATTCTTAAGCTGAAGTTGCTGATTCCTTTAGGTCCTTGAGGAAATGACCTGCGGGGTCAGCAGTAGAATTTTTGAAAAGAGTTGTGAGAGACAGGGACTCCAATACCTATCCAGCAGGTTTCAGGAACCCAGGAGGAAGGGTGTCAGAGTCGGGCTAGTTCCACAAAAGAAACATCATCCAAAACGCAGGGGGCCTGGCCAAAGGTCTGTGTGCTGCGGTAGGTCTAGAAACTCCTGAATTAAGCTTTTTGACTGAGGGTGATCCTGACATTTCCATTAAATGCTACTTAAAGTATGTAGCTTTTCCCCAAATGAAAATCCTTTCGGATGTAGAGGCAGAAAAATGGATTCTTCTGCATCAGAATCCTCATAAGCAGAGAGGGTTGCATATCTTCATATTCAGATGCTCAAGTCCTTCGGACTCCTACTCGCGACAAAACTACAGGGACAAGTCCCTCTTTTGGAAGGGAGTAGCCTAAGCTTCCCTAATAAGCCTAATAAGGTCTTCGCCATTTTAAGCATTGAGACTGAGGCAGAGCGAGTGATTGAGCTTGGAGTGCGTCGTTTTAGGTGTGGTTAGAGTACCCTGGGCCTTAGAAACTCAGTAGTTTTCGAAGAAATGAAAGCCTTGAGAAAGAGTCCAGTCAATGTCGAGGTATCGGTAGTCGAGTACTTCCTCAGAAGCAGGTGCCTGCTCAGCGGCTCGGACCCATCAAGAGTAGAGACATCCGTAGGATCCTTGAGTCGAAGAAAGAGTCTGTATTTTACTGGACTCGGAGAATGGGTCACCAGTGGCAGCCTGTGAATCCCTGAAGCGGACATCAGGGGCTGTGAAAAGAACCTCACCGAGGACCAGAGAACTGATGGCCAGCAATGGGCGTGGTCTGCAGTTTTGGATATCTGCTTGATCTGTCTCTGACTGTCTTTATCCTTACATTTTTTCAGAAGATCGGTGAATCAGATGGCTTACGAAGCCAATGTCGAATTGAGGACAGAGTGAAAATCTCCATTTACAATAATGGGGCACTTAGCAGCATTATAGTTCTGGAGTTAGACAAAGCACAAAAGCGACAGCAGGAGACTGTCGCTTGGTCTGGGCCTAAACGGGTGATGTAAGTAGAATGGAAGTCTTGTGTGGTATTTGCTTTCCTGGTGAGACAATTAACTTTTCTGACAACGGTTAGAGCAAGAAAAAGGATCCTCAATAGAGGTATTTAGCTTTAGAACTTCAACTTCAATTCGAGGAAGGAAAACTCTGGCATTGGCCAACACACCTCGTGCAAACTGCTTCTGCTTCGGGCTTCGGCAAGAAAAGACTGATGTAATGGCGTCAGCTGCCTGATTTTATACCACTGTGACGTGACATCAGTCCTGGAAGCCGACTTAACTGATGTACAAATACTAAGCCTCTGGTATTCGGACTGACTAAGGGCTACCCTGGCAGAATAAACCAAATGTGATGACTGCAACAGTAAAGAAACACAAGAACATCAACCTTAAGCTTATGTTGTTTAATGCTGTGTATGTAAACTTATATACCCTTACTGCGCTCCCAGTACTTCAATGGCCCCATAACAAGCATTTTAAAAATACATTTGCTGTTTTCACTGATAGAGATATCTTCAGGTAAGTACTGAGAAAAAAAACTATGGCTGGGATGTCATCCTGCTCTCTGTTAGCCCCTGGACTCACTTTGCTCCTACCCACACCCCAAATCCACCCCCTCCTGCCTCAAATTTAAACCTATCCACACGCACCCTCCTGTTAATGTCACCCATCCTCATGCAGCCCATCTCAGCATATTTTATTAATATCACGAGATCCTATATACATCCTATTCCCCTTCCTTTATTTCTACAAACTTTTGTTAATTCTCCTCCAATTATCCATGTAGGTAGTTTTCCTGATTACCTCTCTAATAATCTTTTAATCTAAAATGATTATCCTTATTCTCCTAACACTAATGCTCTTCTCTTCACTTTCATCATATCTAGTCCCTATCCATCCTATGTTAAGCTCTCCTGCAGCCGACCTCTTGCACCAATATACAAATCCACTACTCCTTACCCATCACTGTAAATCTCTTTCCACACAAACAATATACTGTTCTTTAAATCTAAACAACGAACCTGGCTATACCTGTAATTACTGACGTCTAGCAAATTAAATCTTACCTTTACTATACAGTCTTGAAATTCTTCTGGCTCTGTGGTAACATCCACCCTAGCCCTGGTCCCCATGCACTCAATTCCCATCAACTCTTATTCCAGATTCTTGAAATGGCACTTTAAGATTTATCTCAGTAAACACACATGTATCGCAATGAAGCTCACTACAAGGATTGCATGCTTGGATAGCCGCACAATCTCCCTGACATTCTAGTAATCACTGGAGCTGGCTTAAGCTGCAGCACATAAAGATACCCAAGTACTTCCTCCTGGCTTTAATGGATTAAGAGCTGATCAATTAAAGAAAAGAGACAGTGTTGCAGTGCACTGCATCCCTGATTCTATCTCCTTAAACCATCACAATTAATGCATACCTCTTTGACTAAAGCTGAACTATTAATCTGCCTACCTTAAATTCATTAATAGAAATTAAGCTGTATTACGGCTTTGGATATACCCTCTCAATAGCTTATCAACTCTGGAAAGTATCCTGTCATGGATGAAAAAACATATCTTTTGGAAACAGTAATATTAGGTGATGTCAACATTGACTGGCAGAAACTTAACTACAATTCCCTGATTGGATGCTGGTCTTCCATCCTAGCTATACCCAAAAAACTCCAGCCTCTGGATCACCACCCCATCTGCACAACTAGATTCTCTCATTTATGCAGACAACATACCTGCAAGACTGTATGAAACCTATCCAACTCTGACCAGTAGGCCTTTACAAAAACATTTAACTCCATTAATTGGTCCTTCCTTAAATACTTACCACTAGATGATGCAGTTGAATAATTTACTTCTACTTTCCCTAAACACTTAGACAGTTTAGCTTCCAGAAGGAAGAATCAAAACTAATTATACCTTCCCTTTTTGTTGACACCAGATCACTCATTCAAAAAAGAGACAGTGCTTGGACAACTTACCTAAAACATAAGACTCATAATAATTTATAGCATTTCAAAGCACTGCATAACCTTGTAAAGAAACAGGTTAATTTAGATAAACAATTCTATGCAAAGCCACAAGATCAGCCCAAAACCAGTCCAAAACCTTCTGGCATACTATCAAAATTCATGCACCCAGGAAGTCAACCTCCAACCTTCCTGTGATAGTCCTCACCTGAAACAGCATCTCAGTTTAACTCTTACTTCAGGATAGCATAGCTTCCATCACTAACAAATTCCTTCCATCACCCACTTTCTTTAGCTCCTATTAGGTCACTCCACATGTTCCCTTCAACAGTTCCCATTTCTTTCATCAAATTTCTCTTGTGCAAGCTCAAGCTGTGTTCTCCTCTGCAGACAATCTTCCTAATCAATTCCAAAATGGCTGCTGACAATTGCCTCTCCATAATCATTAATAGAGCTGTCAGGAGCATTGTCCTCCTGTAGAACAAAACCCTTTATTCTTCCCTCACAAAGGTGGCACTCCACAGAAATTTCTAATTTTAGGCCAATTGCTATTGTTTCACCACTATCAAAACTTCTAGAAAAAAGGAATCCATAAACAACTTAAATATCTACTTGACAATGTTCTCTCTCCCATCCAACATGGATTCATACCAATGCACAGCATTATCACCACTCTACTACCCTTTACTGACACTGTCAACAAAGCTTGTGACTCAGGAAACGGTCTCTTCTCTGTTTTTAGATCTAGCCAAGCCTTTAATATAGTCTCTCACCCCAAACTCTTATCTCAAACTCTTATCCCAACTCTCTTTTCTGGGCTTAACTGAAACATCCTTACAATGGTTCTCTAGCTCTCCAACAGATATCAATCTGTCACCTTACTTAGAGTCACCACTGGGGTACCCAAAGGCTCAATAATAGGTCCACTACTCCAACATTTTTATTAACCATCTTAATACTGCCACCCTAATTCACATGAGCCACCCTAATTCAGTATGTCATCACTCTACATTAATCTTCACTGCCAGAAATTTTCATCTACAGAGCTTAACTCAAGAAGCATTTAAGACCATTGAGTCTACTACCCACAAAAAACTAAACTTCTATTTTTTTACCAAACAATTTTCTCCAGATGCTTCTAACTTTGCTATTACTTCTCTGAACAAAACTTCAATCGAAGTGGTTTCATACATAAAACTGTTGGGTGTAACTATTTACAACAATCTTAAGTTTGACCTGCATATCAGCAACAACATAAAAAAATAACCAAAAATTAGGCATGATTTATAGGGCTAAGAAATTCATCTCAGACTCCACAAGAGTAACCTTGTCACCACCTATCTCTTACCTTTCTATAGGCTTCACCTATTCTAACCAATCTTCACTCTTTCAAAGCAAAACTTGCCAATGTTATTAAATAGCAAAATTACAGGCCAAGTCCACTGCTCTCACCATTGCTCTGTTCAAGTCCCTAAATTGTCTCTAACTACCCAACCTTCTCATCTTTAATCAGCTTATACTAACACAAAAATACTGTACAATTTCTCATTTCACAAATACATCATCACTTTATTCCATCTCAGGAACTAAGTCTTCTCACAAGCATCTATTTATTTTTGCAAACCTCAAAGATCTAGAGTCTGTACTCTCACTGTGTTGTCAAATCATGGGAAAAGTATTCAAATTAATCAGACTCATAACTACTATTCCTTCAAGTCTGGCTGAAAGAACATCTAACCAATAATTGATCTGATTCTTCAATCTTAGTACTTTTTCATTCCCTTCTCCCCAGTCTTGATAAGACTTTTTCTTGATCTATCTTACTTCCCTTCGTGCATTACCTACTTTCTAACTTACTTTATATAATTTCATAACCTTCTAATTTTACTCTACTACATTCTTATACTAACCTTGATTTATGCCAGAAATTGACTGAAATTTACTACCAAAGTCTCTTGCCAGAAAGCATATACAGTTTTACTACTTTTCTTATTCTGTAATATATTTTTGCATTATGTAACATGTATAGGAACTCTGTTCTATCTTCTATATAACATATGTTCAACTTTATTGCTTGCTTTATATTTGCTTATTTTCTTCTTTATTGTATCCACAAATTATACTCCTGTGTTATT
Organism: Protopterus annectens; assembly: GCF_019279795.1. Classification (NCBI taxonomy): domain Eukaryota; kingdom Metazoa; phylum Chordata; order Ceratodontiformes; family Protopteridae; genus Protopterus; species Protopterus annectens. The sequence continues at coordinate 1,839 of NW_025052873.1, read as the reverse complement.
GTCTTAGTCTTTGTGACCAATGTTGATTGGTCATGCTGTTTAAATTGTACTGTGGAGCTTTTCTCCCCGGGCCTCTGCTGAAAATGGGCTTGCACCCAGTCGGACTTTCCCGGTAAACATATGTAACCTATAATAAATAAATAAGGAGCTGTGGCTTTTAGAGCACGTTGTCATACACCTTCCCTTAAAGAAGTTGCTTCCCTATGAGACAGACTTGGGTAATATAAAGAAGGCAATATCACATGAAGGTTATGCCAAGGCAGTATTAACATGTCCCACACATTAGGGGATGCAGAGTTATATTTATTTATCTAGCTGTTTGCTGATTAACTTATCCATATTCATAGATAAAAAGACAACATTTCAGACATAGCCTAGACATTTTTCCAAATCAGAAAGTTAACTCAAAACAGTTTCAAAGAACATATACAGTGTTAATATACACTCCAGTATACACATCAAGAATGTCTAAAGTTAAAGCAGATACTTCCCAGACAGGTCTATTATAAACATAAAGTAAAATTTTTGTTTTTTTGCACAGTAAAGTTTACATTTCCTTTAGGCTACAATGTAATTTGAGATAGTAGGGGGTACAGCACAGGAGGGGAAAAAATAATGGTTAGTAAAAACAGGGATGGCATGTTCTAAGTTGGGAGCGAGTCTGAGAATGTTGGGACAAGACTAAGAATGCACAGTCAGTAGATGTATAGGTGTTTGTAAGCCTGGCAAGCACTGCTGCATTACTGGCCTGTGAATGAAGTAGATAAGAAGTGTTCCTTACAGCTAATCTGTGTATAAATGGGGTGAAACTGTAAAGTTTTTGTGTGCAAGGTTGAGAAAAAGGTGAGATACTACTTCACTATGAGCCATGTGGCTCGGCTAAGTGTGATGCAGTGGTGTTCTGTTCTATGTGAAAGGATGATAAAGTTGCAAATTTTGTTTGACAGTGTCTGCAGGGCCTTGATTAAATAAGTGACTAAAGGTAGGGAATGACCTAGTTGTAGAAGTTGCTGCCTATATCAGTTCTTCTTTCATGATTAAGGCAGTGGTAAACTTAGCAATATGCAACATGCAAACAATGTCAACTTTGCTCCTTTCTGACGAGGAGAGTGGAAGTTGGAGCTCAAACAGAGATATGGGAGGTTGACTGGAAAGCAAGTTGCAGGTGTTTTGGAACATTTTTATCACAGCCAACAGGTTTAAAGGAATGCAAACTGCTATTTGAGCTTAGCGATAAGTAAGTTGGTTAACTTCCTTCCGGAAGTTTCTGGGGTGTCAGAAAATCTAGTTTGTTTGTTACACAGGTATGAAGCTTTTGCAAGGTTAAACACTTTGACTATTGTGAGATGGTTATAGATTAGTCTACATGAAACTGTGTTATTTATGTTTTCCATGTGGTATTTCTTTGCTTGAGAAGTTGAGGTGACATCCATGGCAGGAAAATATTTTAGGGTACTCAAAAGAGGTTTGGAGGCAGTGTCATTAACATCATAAAAGGATTAGAACAATGACCAGTTAAAAGTCAATGACAGCATTACATAAATCCATCCTCTTTCCAAAACAGTGTTAATGTTTTGAGGAGTACATAAAGGAAATGGTGCAGTGGTCTCTTATATAAAGAGGTTAGACAAGGATGGACTTTACCTGTAAGATCTGACTAGTAATAATGCAGTCTAGCAGTGTGCTGTTATCAGTTGATATACTGTGTCTAACTGGTTCTTAACTGGAAGAGATTTAAGTGAATGAACTGTTCTTTAGGTAATGTCTACAGTCTTTTTTTTGGAAGGATTTTGTATTTAAAGTCTGAAAATGGAACAAAATTTCGTTCTTTTAGGTGAT
>NW_025052872.1:0-9390 GCF_019279795.1 Protopterus annectens | reverse complement strand
TTTTTGCCCAACAGCTGTATCTTTGACAGAATCAGAAGAATGCTGTACATTTTCTACTTATATATGTGTCATAATGGTCACTTGTATTAACAAAATCATACTCATCACATAAAAACTGATCTATAACATCATAATTATGATTTATATTGCATTTTTTAGATCCCATAGTCAATTGTCCTTTGGTACTAGTAGTTTTATATTTAATATTTGGACTAGGAACAGTTTTATTCTGAACAGTACCTTTATGAAATTCGGCATGATTACTCGTAATGGCCGAATAGGTCTTAACCGGTTCCCGATGTTTGGGTCTCACTCCCATCCACTGAGCTTCATCCTTAGAATGAAATAGACTGAAATCAAAAGTGAATTCAGCCTCAGGTGATAAATTGATGTTCGCATTTTTATAATTAAGTTCCGTCTGTTCTCACGAAATGGGTGTCCCACAATTAATATCACAATTCTATAAGTATAAGTCTATAAGTAATTGGTGTTGTGTTTGGTGATGGGGGCTGCCTCTTTTGCCTACACAGAGAGTATGGAGAGGTTCTGCAAATGTCATAGTCATACTATGTGTGGCCTGTGGTGGTGGAGATCTAGTGAGACTATGTGATGAGTGGGGTGTGTTGCAAATGTTTAACATCGCCACATGAATGTCAGGTTCAGTCTGTGTTGGAGAGAGCATTACCCCCAGCATGGCTACATATGTGCATCTCCCACAGGCTGTAGTGTCATATGTTGGGAGGTGAGCATTGACTGTGTACATGAGACAATTGCTCTATTGCCTCATGTTTGCCATATTCATCATATAGACAGGCAATAACACTGGTAAGTGACACTTGGACATGCCTGTATATTCAACCATGTCTCACAAGATATGTGAGGTACATGTGTACAACAGCTGTTGTACTGTAAGCAAGCTGGAAATGTAAGGACAAACAGTGTACTTGTAGGAAATGAGTTGGAATGGGTGCTATAGTAATTAGTAGCTCATGAAGTGCTTACATGTTCTGAACAAGTGCTGAGCATGAATATGCAATACAGATAGGGTGTTGGATAATATAAACCCACTGCAACCCACAAGTGGAGACACCAGTCATAATTGGAGGCACTGCACTATTACCCTGCTGAGTATGGTCTGCAAGTCTATGAACCTTTATCAACGTAGATGTTAGCAGTACAGATGTAGATGACAGTATGGATGATTTCACACTGCATAGCATACCTGTGACAGGTCATAGGACATCATCACCCATACTGTGTTCCAGCTACACTGAGTATACTAGATGTACCTTGTATGTCACAGGAGTGTTCTACCAGTGGCCTGTTGACAGAAGCAACACTACAAAAGGTGTCTGAGTGACATGTGCATATCACACCAGTGGCAGCTACAGTAAAACAGGGTTAATGTTTTGTACTCCCCCCTCATTGTAGCCCATACCACACAGACAAATGGGAGGCATCTGCGTATGTAAGGATGTGAATGGCCATGACCTAGGAGCAATAGCTGTCTCAGTGTTGTGGACAACATACAGAATGGGCTTTGTGGGTGAGGTGCGTGACATATGTGCACAATCTGACAGCTGCTAATAGCATTGTCACCGCTAGGTGAATAACCCTGCACCCATTAACTACCACCTAGGCAGGGGTCAACATTATGGACACTGTGTGTAAGGGATGGTGCTGTGCAGTTCACCTCCCTGAGCTGGTGACGTCTCCAGGCCTATTAGGTAGTCATACGAGGCACCCATGTCATGACAGGGTGCCATCCATGAGCATGGAGATCATTGGACAGGCATACTCAGCACTCGGGTGACCAATATCGGATCACATATCACCTTTAAGGGTATTGGCCATGCATGGATGGGTGACACCAGCCTTCACAATCCTCACCTCCACTATGCAGCATGCTGGCTACCTTGCATAAAGACATGTGCAACACTGTAATGTTGGACATGCTACTTTACATATCCTGATCTGAAAGACATACCATGGACAGCCACCTTCCTACTACAAGGATCACCAATGCTGGACAGATCCCTGTGCCATACATGTTAATACTCCTGCCATACCATGCAACCCTGTCCATCAAAGCTGCACATGTCATCTCTGTCATACAGGGTGCGATGACCCATGGTAGATGTATCATTAACTGTCTGGATCAGTAATGTGGCACTGATGCACCTGGAGGTGGCAAAATGGCTGTCGGATACAGCTAGAAAACCTTGCCCGTCATGCTATAGTTGATAACCATCCCTGCGAATAACATCCGCTAGCCTTTTTCCCATGTATATCACATGTGCAACACAGGCATACATGGCAGGATGTTGAACTGCTGTACAGTGCCGGGAGATGTATATGGCAAAACACATGCATGTAAAGGTTTCTCTGTGCATGTCTGCATTGTCACTGCTCATGTCCGTTAAGGCAGTGTATGTGTCGATATGTGACATATACACAGCATCAAGGTCAACAGCATTAGTGTGGACACATCCACACATCCAGGCATGTGCTGATAGGTAAGAACACCCGTACATGCAAACAGACATGCCCACATCAAGACTCACATGGAGTATGAGCAATGTAATGAGGTGACACACATATATGGTGATGATATCCAATGCACAACGGATGTTACATGTGTGTGACACAAACATGTCAGTCATGTCAGTGTCATGAAGATTTGAAAATATAACTGTTCATATGTACTAGATTTAATACAAATGTATGTGCAGCTGTAGCTCTGTACATCTCTGTGATACTGTGACCTGTCTCCATCATTATGTCTTCCAGATAATGCCTCGTTCACGCCTGCCAGCGATAGCGCCTGGAGGATGATGCCCTCATACCGCACCTCCATGAAAACTATGAGGTGTTGTTCAGCCATGTGCCACAGCATGCCCAGCAGCTGAGACCTGTGGCAGGAACTCGCAGGAGGGTTAATGATGTGGTGGCCATAACCACCACCAGCAGGTCCCAGACACTGCATGGACCTGATACGACTTGCAAAACAGCGTGCCAATGCAATCACCAGGGAACAAGGTAGAACAGGTGGTGGGCCACCAACCCAGCCCCCACTCACACCTACCGAGGAGCTACTGGCCAGCCTGAGGACACCCTCAGAACAGCATCCACAAACACTAGCTGCCATTGTGGAGGTGGGTGTCTCCCAACCACTGAGCCTGGAGTTGCCTGGTAAGTCACTACTGCACATATAACTATTATATCCCATTTAGTTGCATGTGTCACTGTACAATATGTAATGTAACATCATATGCAAGGTATGTTTACACACATGCCACATACTGTAGTATGCTACCCTGTTTAGCACACATGTGGATACTATATGCTATTGTACAGACGAAAGTGTTAACATGCACAGTGCACCCTGTAGCTGTCATACGTCATGGATAATGTTCAAACTGCTGTGTCACCCCTATACAGGTACCTCTGCCGCAAGACATCAGTCCATTGCAGGTGAGACAGTTATCAGTATCAGGCATGTTAATGCATAGATATTCGCCATGTGGCCAGTTAACACATGTACACATAATGTATGGTCCAGTCACGATATACAGGTCACATCTGTCATCAATCACACTGGCTACCCATGTGCAATATATACAAACTAAATGAAACACCCATGAAACCACAGTATCTGTCATTGCTAGATGTGTGGACAGCTGTGCATACAACGGTGGAGGTGTTCAATGTAGGAAAAACTATACATTGAACAAAAATGTGGGTACAAACAGTACCACACAGTGAGCTGGGATATGGGAGCCCACAGGATTCACCATTGTGGAATATGCCCCTGCAATGGTGCACACATTGTGATGTGCCATCTGACATGTCCCAGACATGTAGTGTTCCGGCAATATTGTCTCACTATCCCATAATACATACCCCACATACCAAACATACAACCCTTTGTCTGCATAACCCTGTGGACAGTGACATATCTGACATCTATGGGTGTATGTCATATGGGACAACATAGACATGTGAGATAGATGGCCATCACAAACATTTGACCAACACATGTTCACACATGACCATGGAGGATGGCCAGAGACATGTAGCAACACACAGTAGATGTGATGTGTATACACCCTGTTGCACATTGTCCACACCTGGTCCAACTATAGCCTTTGTTAAATGGTTATATAGTTGATGTGGAACACTGGACATCCTAAAAGCCTGTGCACAGCTTGTGGAGGTGTCACTTAATTTGACCATATAAGATGTGTTGAACATCATGACTGTGTCATAGCATGACAGTAGTCACCTGTCAGCTTCCACAGACATAGACACCACATCAGGCCACAGATACCATACATTTCCCTTGCTGCTGTTGGACATCGCTGTCAGCCGTGCCCCCATGTGTGGGGTACATAAATGTCATGTGGGACATGGTGTATTGACAAGTCTGCCATGTGTGGACAGGTTGCCAGGAAAGACATTTTAGTAGTTGTGCGGGGGTGTCATCCGGGTCTTCCAGTGACCTGTCACATGACACAGCATGGTTTAGTTTTATACACCTCAGCAACGGGGTCACAATCCACAGTAGTTATGTAATGTGTATGCCCCAGTCATGGCTATGCACTGTGTGTATTCCACACTGTATAGCAATATAGACGCCTCATGATGCCATGCAATGGTACAGTGTCTGTACTTCACACTGTATAGCAATGTAGATGCCTCATACTACCCTTCAATGCTCATGCACATCTGCTAAAAGTGCATTCTATCTGTAGGGCATACAGACAACACTGCAATGTGATACCCATTACACCACGAGGACACCATTGTGTCAGACATGCATGCATGTCAATGCACACGTCAGCAGATTACATGTCATACTACATGTTAATGTCAAGGTCACATCAGCCATGTGTACTGTTAACCTGTGCTGGTCCACATGGTGTATCAAGGATGCATACTTACTACCATAATTGTGTGAACTGCATGGCTTCTGATATGACACCTCCTTGCTGTTGTGTGCAACCTAGGGATGTATGCTATCTACCACTATTAATGTCTGAGCTGCATTTTCTGTATCACATGCATGCTGCATGCCGCCTGTCAAATCACATGCATGGTCTGTGTCTGTGTGTCCTTTTCTGTGTGTCTGTCTCTGTGTTTGTCTGTCTCTGTGTGTCTGTGTGTCTGTGTTCTGTGTGTTTTGTTTTGTGGGTCTGTGTGTCTGTGTCTCTGTGTGTCTTTTGTCTGTGTCTCTGTCTGCCTGTGTGTCTATTGTAATGTAGAGTCTTTCTTTTTCACAGGTGATGTAGGGTGCCCTCCTGCGGGCCATCTGATGTTAGTGTCCCCACAGACTCTAGCAGTGATGAACATATGCATGAGGGACAGGCAGGGTTGTCAGGGGCTGAATCTGTGCCACTGGTTGCCATCAGAGCTATGTCCCCTCTTCCCACACACAGTTTCATGCCAACACATACCCCATCACCAGTGGCCATAGAGGAAGGACAGTCAGGGGGTTAGCTTGGAACAGGAACGGTGGTGGCTACAGAAGGTGGGGTGTAATGACTGCAGATGTGCCACACAGGCATGTGGCCAGTGCTGTAGGAGGACCTCTGGCAGACATGCACCTGCAGGACAGAGCCCGCAGCTGGTGTCACCAGACCATGTTTCAGACTGTAATGGTGACACAGGCACGGGTGAATGGCAGAACATAGAAGGGCAGAGGCTTCAGAGGGCTGCTATCCATTTTTAAATGACAACATCCAGGCATTGGCAAATGCTCAACAGCAGATTGCTGACGTTCTGGACAGGCGATTGGGTGACATGGTTGGAATCCTTGACCGTGGCATGGCAATCCGTGAGCATGAGCTGTCTGTGCTGGAAATCTGGTAGGAGTGAGGCATGGCCGGACGTAGGCCAGCTACACCACCTGGTGCAGGTCAAAGTGAACGAGCTACCTCACATGCCCACTCCCACAGTGCCGGTAGCAGTAGCAGTGCAGCTGGTGCTGTGCTGTCCACACCAGGACACAGCAGGCCATGTGGACTGGCCCTGGATTCCCAGGGACATGGTTCCAGTGGACATGTGTCATTGGACAGTAGCCAATCTGTGCCTCTGCCTGGTAGTGCCCATTCAACCCCTGGCAGGCACAGGTCATGTAGCCGTGGACAGACACAGTGAGCTGTACATCCTGGTCTGCGCAATCTGGAGCTGTCAATAATACCCCTGTGTAGGCCGGACACATGGCAGAACTGTGTGCACACATACATGCACACAGCAGAAACATCTGTAGGGCACCGCAACACCCACATGCATAACAACCACACATGTCCAATCAGATCACCGGCCCTAACCCACACACATGATGTCATCCACTGGTGCAGCCTATGCCCCTGGCAAACATTATCACCCTGTGCATATGATGATGCCTGTGCTGCATCCCTGTCATCCACACCATCGGTGCAGGGACATGCTCATATGGTCTGATGCACAGGGTGAACAGAATAGTGAGATAAGTGTATATTACATTTGTTGTGTACTGTTGACACGCACCAGACATACCATGTAGTACAGGTTTAGAATGCATTGTTATATGTTCACAGTATGTGTCTTGGTACCAACAGTAACAGCATGTTGGTAATTATGCCCTGCTTCCCTCCTTAAGGTCTAATTGCATGTGCCATTACGTTACATTGTTTGCAGTTGGAGTGCATTGTTGTATGTTCACAGTATGTGTCTTGGTAACAACAGTAACAGCATGTTGGTAATGATGCCCTGCTTCCCCTCCTTAAGGTCTAATTGCATGTGCCAATAAGCAGTGTTTGCAGTTTCCCATGTGTAAATGTGGAGTACTCACAGGCATGTATGGCAATACCAGCATGCTATATGTAGCTCAACCTCACTGTTAGAAAGGCTACCATTCCACAGATGTCCACACATCTACTGATCCAGAAGCATGTGAGCTGTCTAATAGGCTACAGTGGCTAGAGACGCGTGACATCCATACCAGGTCACATCACAGGTACAGTGACATGGTGCGGGGGTTTACACAGCGGTCTGGCTGATGTAAAAGTTAGAGGCCAGTTGATAGCATGAGGCCTCACTGTGTAGCAGTAATACACTGTCACATTACAGGATGAGAACAAGCCAAGACATACACAGAAACACACAGTAACATGCCCACACTCAGGGGGTCAATGACACTATAACGCACACTGATAGTGTTAAGGTGAGGACCCCTGCCTATGTGGTAATCACCTTCACAGTACTGTGACCCACATGACGTGACAGAGAATGAACATGTACAGGTAGCCAGTAAGGCTGAGACCAACGGCATCAACAGGGTAGTAGACTGCATCACCATGAGGGGTTAGGGATCCTGTCTGTTCTGTATGGTAGCATACACCCTCACTCCATGCACCAGACAGCCATACATACATACACAAACACACACTGTGGAGTCCACAAATGTCATTCACATACAGATAGCTGACATGTGTGTGATACACACACCACCCCTGCCTATGTCTTGCTTTCTACACTGCAGTATGTACATATCTCTACAACAGTGTACAGGGGTGTGTAACAATTGGGATGTATTCCCCATACATGGCATATATAGTCACACAAGCAAACACACATGGCAGTACTGTGAATCATACACCTGCTATATGATGATACGTCTGACAGACATGCAGCAGTATTGGCCGTATTATGTGTTATGCTACCTTCGGCAATTGTACTGCTATATGCACATGGGAGGACGTAAGTGTTACAGGTGTCAAGTGATTTACAGTCAGTAACACCCTGACCGCTGTGTAGGTTGTATGTCTTCACCTTCAAGTAACAGTAACATAGCGTACTGTTTGCACATGTCATGGTAGGACGGCTTGTGACACACCTGTGAGCTGTCTTCAGCAAACATCCATCTGCAAAGGTGGACCTCCACTTTATGTACACACATCCATCCATACCTGATGTGCATCTACCGTACTGTCAGTATTTCACCATATACAGGTGTCAATGATGGGGCTGCATTGCAACTGCATGTTGTAGTTAGACACAGATGAACTGCATACATCAGCTACTGCACATGCATGGTAGCTGAAGGCACACCACTACATGTACATGTGTGTTGGTCCTACATTACTGTCATGTAGCCATGTTAGTATGCATTGCAATTGGTGGACATGTGTGATGACATACATGACACATGGACTGTTGTATGATATGATGGTTGTCATGGGTAACTAGTACAGTGGGAATGTTACCTCAGTCAACATTGCTACCGTATGTACTGTTAGCATTCAACAGCCATGGACCTACCTTCCATGTGCATGCATGTGATTGCTGTAGCCACTTGTCTGCAAGGAGGACAGCAACAGCTATGCTATGTACATATGTGTTTTGTGTGTGTGTGTGTGTGTGTGTGTGTGTGTGTGTGTGTGTGTGTGTGTGTGGGCCATGTACATATCCACAGCAATTACATGTATGTCATATCCAAACATGAGTGTTTTTTGCTGTACAGCAACAGTCATCTGTTACAGCTGTATAAGACCCAGGGCCCCTGTTATGTGTAGAACCGACCTGGTTATGAACAGTGGTATCATTGCATTGCATAACACATGATGGAACCCTGTCAGTACATGTGTAGTCTGCACAGTTGCTGTAGACCTATGTACAGTCCACTGCTCATGAGTGACATGGTGTTGTAGTAATGTATGGATGTGTGTTGCTGGTCCAAGGACATGGTGTTGTCTGTGGGCTACATAGTAGAATGCAGCATTTACCACTGTGATCTGCACCTGAGACATCTGTGATGGCTCTTGAGTGTGTACTGGTCAGTACATGTGAGTGGCATTCATGTATGTGGGGACACTAACACCTGGAGCGGTCCGTCATGGTCTTATGGCCAACATGTCTGTATCTGAGGTATACGATGGTAGTGCTATTGTGCACAACTGTGCCATATGCCAGGTGTTCCTCACTGCAGAGACGTCCATATTCCCCATTGTTGGATCTGGATTGTCAGTGTGACTTAACGCTACATCTAGCTGACAACCAGTGTCAGATATATGTAGTGCAGCTGTCGGCTAACAATGTTCACTATCGACAATGTGCCCTTCCGTGTTTAGAATCCATGTGCATACAAGACAGCCCTTCGCTACTACTAAGTGTGTGAGCATGCCCAATACGCCATTATGTAGATGGATACACAGTACGTTCAAAATGGACATGTGCTACTGTGTGAGCATGCCCAGTGACACCTTGTGTCGGTTATGTGCCTCTGTGTATGGGCATGACCATTGAAATCCAGTATAGCGATAGTGGTCATCCAGACAACAGATGTCCAAACCCCACGCCAGGATGGATTCCTTCATTGAACACACTGGTTGACTGTCTTGAAGGGTG
>NW_025052871.1:0-10298 GCF_019279795.1 Protopterus annectens | reverse complement strand
GAGTTTTTTCCCTTTTTGGGGGGAAAAGGAAGGAAAAAAACTTTTAGTTAGACAGTTAAAAGTAGTTCCCACCTTTCTGAATTGCTGTTATATAGGAGAGTTTCCACATAGAAGGAACATCGGTAATTATACATTTCAAGTTTAGTTCCCACCTTTGTGGAGTGCTATTATATAGGAGAGTTTCCACATAGAAGGAACATCGGTAGTTATACATTTAAATGTAGTTCCCCCCTTTGTGTAGTGCTATTATAAAGGAGAGATTCCATAGAGAAGGAACATCAGTAGTTAGACAGCTAAAAGTAGTTCCCACCTTTGTGGAGTGCTATTATAAAGGAGAGTTTCCATAGAGAAGGAACATCTGTAGTTAGACAGTTACAAGTAGTTCCCACCTTTGTGGAGTGCTATTATATAGGAGTGTTTCCATAGAGAAGGAACATTGGTAGTTAAACAGTTAAAAGTAGTTCCCACCTTTGTGGAGTTGTTTTATATAGGAGAGTTTCCATAGAGAAGGAACATCGGTAGTTAGACAATTAAAAGTAGTTCCCACCTTTGTGGAGTGCTATTATATAGGAGAGTTTCCATAGAGAAGGAACATCGGTAGTTAGACAGTTAAAAGTAGTTCACACCTTTGTGGATTGCTATTATATAGGAGAGTTACCACTTAGAAGGAACATCGGTAGTTATACATTTAAATGTAGATCCCACCTTTGTGGAGTGCTATTATAAAGGAGAGTTTCCATAGAGAAGGAACATCGGTAGTTAGACAGTTAAAAGTAGTTCCCACCTTTGTGGAGTGCTGTTATATAGGAGAGTTTCCATAGAGAAGGAACATCGGTAGTTAGACCGTTAAAAGTACTTCCCACCTTTGTGGAGTGCTTTTATATAGGAGAGTTTCCATAGAGAAGAACTTCGGTAGTTAGACAGTTATAAGTAGTTCCCACCTTTGTGCAGTGCTATTATGTAGCAGAGTTTCCATAGAGAAGGAACTTCGGTAGTTAGACAGTTAAAAGTAGTTCCCACCTTTGTGGAGTGCTTTTATATAGGAGAGTTTCCATAGAGAAGAACTTCGGTAGTTAGACAGTTAAAAGTAGTTCCCACCTTTGTGCAGTGCTATTATATAGGAGAGTTTCCATAGAGAAGGAACTTCGGTAGTTAGACAGTTAAAAGTAGTTCCCACCTTTGTGGAGTGCTATTATATAGGAGAGTTTCCATAGAGAAGGAATAATTTTAGTTAGACAATTAAAAGTAGTTCCCACCTTTGTGGAGTGCTATTATATAGGACAGTTTCCATAGAGAAGGAACATCGGTAGTTAAACAGTTAAAAGTAGTTCCCACCTTTGTGGAGTAGTATTGTATAGGAGAGTTTCCATAGAGAAGGAACATCGGTAGTTAGACAGTTAAAAGTAGATCCCACCTTTGTGGAGTGCTATTATATAGGAGAGTTTCCATAGAGAAGGAACATCAGTAGTTAGACAGTTAAAAGTAGTTCCCACCTTTGTGGATTGCTATTATATAGGAGAGTTTCCAGAGAGAAGTAACATCATTAATTAGATAGTTAAAAGTAGTTCCCACCTTTGTGGAGTAGTATTATATAGGAGAGTTTCCATAGAGAAGGAACATCGGTAGTTAGACAGTTAAAAGTAGTTCCCAACTTTGTGGAGTGGTATTATATAGGAGAGTTTCCATAGAGAAGGAACTTCGGTAGTTAGACATTTAAAAGTAGTTCCCACCTTTGTGGAATGCTATTATAAAGGAGAGTTTCCCTAGAGAAGGAACATCAGTAGTTAGACAGTTAAAAGTAGTTCCCACCTTTGTGGAGTGGTATTATATAGAAGAGTTTCCATAGAGAAGGAACATCGGTAGTTAGACAGTTAAAAGTAGTTCCTACTTTTGTGGAATGCTATTATAAAGGAGAGTTTCCCTAGAGAAGGAACATCAGTAGTTAGACAGTTAAAAGTAGTTCCCACCTTTGTGGAGTGGTATTATATAGGAGAGTTTCCATAGAGAAGGAACATCGGTAGTTAGACAGTTAAAAGTAGTTCCACCGTTTGTGGAATGCTATTATAAAGTAGAGTTTCCCTAGAGAAGGAACATCGGTAGTTAGACAGTTAAAAACAGTTCCCACCTATGTGCAGTGCTATTATATAGGAGAGTTTCCATAGAAGGAACATCGGTAGTTAGACAGTTAAAAGTAGTTCCCACCTTTGTGGAGTGGTATTATATAGGAGAGTTTCCATAGAGAAGGAACATCGGTAGTTAGACAGTTAAAAGTAGTTCCCACCTTTGTGGAGTGCTAGTATAAAGGAGAGTTTCCATGGCGAAGGAACATCGGTAGTTAGACAGTTAAAAGTAGTTCCCACCTTTGTGGAGTGCTTTTATATAGGAGAGTTTCCATAGAGAAGGAACATCGGTAGTTGGACAGTTAAAAGTAGTTCCCACCTTTGTGGAGTGGTATTATATAGCAGAGTTTCCCTAGAGAAGGAACACCGGTAGTTAGATAGTTAAAAGTAGTTCCCTCCTTTGTGGAGTGCTAGTATATAGGAGAGTTTCCAGAGAGAAGGAACATTGTTAGTTAGACAGTTAAAAGTAGTTCCCACCTTTGTGGAGTAGTATTATATAAGAGAGTTTCCATAGTGAAGGAACATCGGCAGTTAGACAGTTAAAAGTTGTTCCCACCTTTGTGGAGTAGTATTATATAGGAGAGTTTCCATAGTGAGGGAACATCGGCAGTTAGACAGTTAAAAGTAGTTCCCACCTTTGTGGACTAGTATTGTATAGGAGAGTTTCCATGGAGAAGGAACATCGGTAGTTAGACAGTTAAAAGTAGATCACACCTTTGTGGAGTGCTGTCATATAGGAGAGTTTCCATAGAGAAGGAACATCAGTAGTTAGACCGTTAAAAGTAGTTCCCACCTTTGTGGATTGCTATTATATAGGAGAGTTTCCAGAGAGAAGTAACATCATTAATTAGATAGTTAAAAGTAGTTCCCACCTTTGTGGAGTGGTATTATATAGAAGAGTTTCCATAGAGAAGGAACATTGGTAGTTAGACAGTTAAAAGTAGTTCACACCTTTGTGGAGTGCTGTTATATAGGAGAGTTTCCATAGAGAAGGAACATCGGTAGTTAGACAGTTAAAAGTAGTTCCCACCTTTGTGGAATGCTATTATAAAGGAGAGTTTCCCTAGAGAAGGAACATCAGTAGTTAGACAGTTAAAAGTAGTTCCCACCTTTGTGGAGTGGTATTATATAGAAGAGTTTCCATAGAGAAGGAACATCGGTAGTTAGACAGTTAAAAGTAGTTCCCACTTTTGTGGAATGCTATTATAAAGGAGAGTTTCCCTAGAAGGAACATCAGTAGTTAGACAGTTAAAAGTAGTTCCCACCTTTGTGGAGTGGTATTATATAGGAGAGTTTCCATAGAGAAGGAACATCGGTAGTTAGACAGTTAAAAGTAGTTCCCACCTTTGTGGAATGCTATTATAAAGGAGAGTTTCCCTAGAGAAGGAACATCAGTAGTTAGACAGTTAAAATTAGCCCCCACCTTTGTGGAGTGGTATTATATAGGAGAGTTTCCATAGAGAAGGAACATCGGTAGTTAGACAGTTAAAAGTAGTTCCCACCTTTGTGGAGTGGTATTATATAGGAGAGTTTCCATAGAAGGAACATCGGTAGTTAGACAGTTAAAAGTAGTTCCCACCTTTGTGGATTGCTATTATATAGGAGAGTTTCCAGAGAGAAAGAACATTGGTAGTTAGAGAGTTAAAAGTAGTTCCCAGCTTTGTTGAGTGCTATTATATACGAGAGTTTCCATAGAGAAGGAACATCGGTAGTTAGACAGTTAAAAGTAGTTCCCACCTTTGGGGAGTGGTATTATAAAGGAGAGTTTCCCTAGAGAAGGAACATCGGTAGTTAGACAGTTAAAAGTAGTTCCCACCTTTGTGGAGTGCTAGTATAAAGGAGAGTTTCCCTAGAGAAGGAACATCGGTAGTTAGACAGTTAAAAGTAGTTCCCACCTTTGTGGAGTGCTTTTATATAGGAGAGTTTCCATAGAGAAGGAACATTGGTAGTTAGACAGTTAAAAGTAGTTCCCACCTTTGTGGAGTGGTATTATATAGCAGAGTTTCCCTAGAGAAGGAACACCGGTAGTTAGCTAGTTAAAAGTAGATCCATCCTTTGTGAAGTGCTAGTATATATGAGAGTTTCCAGAGAGTAGGAACATTGTTAGTTAGACAGTTAAAAGTAGTTCCCACCTTTGTGGAGTAGTATTATATAAGAGAGTTTCCATAGTGAAGGAACATCGACAGTTAGACAGTTAAAAGTTGTTCGCACCTTTGTGGAGTAGTATTATATAGGAGATTTTCCATAGTGAGGGAACACGGCAGTTAGACAGTTAAAAGTAGTTCCCACCTTTTTGCAGTGCTATTACATAGGAGAGTTTCCCTGGAGAAGGAATGTGCTGTTCTAATGAAGGGCAATTGATAAGCATGGAAACTACATAAGAGATGACTTTTGTCAACAATCTTTAGATATTCTGTAGGTAATTTATCAGCAGCCAGGGTTGTAGGTTTAAGTCTACTCAGATATTTATATATATTTATATTTGGTGCTGGCCCAGGCCAAGTGGAGAGTATCGCAGAAAAAACAGTCAGAAAGCAGGTAAGTCTGTTGTATTGCGTGCCCGAAAACATAGACATAGAAGGGTGTTGAGGGTTGGGCTGATAAAACCGTGATAGTGTGGTGTGAAAGAAGAAAATTGAAAGGAAGGTTTGGACAAGTGGCAGAAGAGTTATAATGGGTGGGAGAGATTACAGCAGACTCTTCTAGACAGAGTTTAACTGTCGCTGATAATAGGAGGAAGTTAGTCGAGGCATGAAACAGAAGGTATAGGCTTAGTTTGGCAGCAGACAGCGGTGACAAGAAAGGCACAATAGAACTTCTTTTAATAAGCTAGGTGAGTGAGGGTGAGAGGGGTGGGATGGGGGCAGTGGTGATGTACGAAGGGCTGTTGGGTATAATAAAATAATCATTGCAAAACATGTTAATGTAATACAGTTTGTACATACATTATTTATATGGTACTAAATAACCAGGTAATACGTTGAGCTGTCCAGTAGAAAGCAAGAGTTGCTTCCCTTCAGGAGCGTTTATGTCTTGGGTGTGACTTTATTTTCCCTAGGCCTTTGTCTGGACAGCAGTAAGGGGAGAGGTCAGGATGGAGTTTACTGCCCAGAGAGAAAGGTAAGAAGAGGAACAAGGTTAGACTGGATTATTGAATACACAGTTAGGTAGCAAGAGGGTAGAGGAGAAATGGGGAGCTCAGAGCTAAAGAGGGGGCAGGAGATGTTGGATGGTGGAGGGTAGTGGGGGATGTGTGAGTGGAGAGGGAGGACACAAACTATCAATGGTAAAGGAATAATCGACAATAAAAATATTTGCACACTAATGGCTCAAAACAGTTGAATAATTGGTTAAGGCTCTGATTTCATTAGGTCATAACAGTTTAGGCAGCAATTCTTGGCAGGTGCTGAGTGTTAACTACCTACCCAAAGAGCAGTTAGCAATTGTTACTAGGTAGAAAACAGACAATGGAATTCCGTAAGTTCAGATATTTAAAAGAAAATAAAAACATGGATAATGTTTACATTCAGCAGTGCAGCAGTTAAGTTATCATCAAGATGCATTGGAAAACACAAAGTTTGAGTCAGGCCTTAGATTCATTTGATGTGTGGGCCACCATTTAGTGACGCAACTCTGCTTTGGTTCTTTTAGCTCTCTTTATAGTCACCAATGGGAACAGATACAAAAAAAGTCAGCATATGATGTAAATGGCTTAGTGCTATACACATTAGAAGGTAGAATGGATTATTTGAATTTAAACAGTCAGCGTGGATTGTTTGCTTTAAAATAGTCAGATGTGGACAGACTTATATAGGGAGGTACAGCTTCCAGGGCAAGCATTAAGTCTCATTAATCCACAATGAGGTTATGTAACAATCACTTACACTGTGACTAAGAGAGGTATTAACAGCCAATGACATAAAATAGCCGAATTATTTAGATTAGCAATGCTACTTATCTTGTTAGAAACCATCTTATCTATCTTAATAAAAATTTGAATTTACGGTCAGACAGGGTGGGATATTGCCATAAAACGGACAGAGACAGACTTGTGTAGGGAGCAATTGCTTCCAAGGTAAGCACTAAGTCCCAGTAATCAACCATGAGGTTACTTAACAATCACTGGCAGTGTGGATGAAAGAAGTAGTTAACAGCCAATGAAATGAAGTGGCCGAATTGTTTGGAAAAGTCAGTGTTAATTCTCTTGTTAAAAACCCAGACAAGTTTTAAATTTTAGTAGCAGATGAGACTTGGCTAAAAACAAGAGCTAGCACAGATTTGCTGAGCAGATAGCTAGCATTCGCTTGGACCCAATAATTTAGAACTGTCCCTAAGCCAAAAAAGCAAGTAGTTGCGTCCAGTGGCTGGTGAGATTCAGCGATACACATTGTTCTAGGAGAAAAAATGAGCCCAAAATATGGATTTATTCTAAAGTAGTGGATTGTACATCTGATGTAAAATATTAATTAAAGTTAGCAGGGACAACTTTTAGAAGGTATGCAGGTCTCATAATTCAATATACAACAAACAACTCCTGTTATAGGAATGGTAGGAACCCATCTGTAGATCAATATGCGTATGTCTCTTTAAGAAGCTATCCAGGGGCTTGTACAAGTGTATAAATACTGAGCATGTGGAAGTCTGACTGCCATTTTGTAGTAAGCTGCTGAGATGTAAGCATGTATGTGTGTAAGCTCTATCTGTTAATAAGCTTGTTTATATTTATTGATGCTGCTGTCCATAATGATGTATTTTTATATAATACAGCATCTTAAATGAATGACCCTGCCTGCTTCGTCTTCTGTATATGGTGGGATGAGTGACATGGTGTCAGAAGTGGCATATCTAATGGCCAGAAGAGCTCCAGTGTCTCTACTTTGACTTCAAAAGGCATTTAGCTACAGTTGGCTGAATATAGAGGAGTGGACCATCCTTTGCTGTATGTATGATTTACAAAACAGGTCACAAATGAATTTATCATGTTAAAACTTGCTCAAACTATTTCTTATTCACAAAATATGAAATGAAGCATACAGAATGCTCTAAAATAAGTCAAAATGTCCGATATTGCTAGAAATATTCAAATTCATCATCATCTTTTGGCTTTTCCTGTTAGGGGTCGCCACAGCGGATCATCTCATTCCATTTCTTCCTATCCTCTGCATCTTGCTCTGTCACACTAACCGCCTGCATGTCCACTCTCACCACATCCATAAACCTTATCTTAGGCCTTCCTCTTTTCCTCTTACCTGGCAGCTCCATCCTTAGCATCTTTTTCCCAATATACCCATCATCCCTCCTCAGCACATGTCCAAACCAGCATAATCTGTCTCTCTTGCTTTGTCTCCAAACTGTCCAACATGAGCTGACCCTCTAATATACTGATTCCTAATCCTATCCATCCTATTCAAACCGAGTACAAATCTTAACATCTTTAACTCTGCCACATCCAGCTCTGACTCCTGCCTTTTTGTCAATGCCACTGTCTCCAACCCATATAACATAGCTGGTCTCACTACTGTCTTGTAGATCTTCCCTTTCACTCTTACTGGTACCCGTCTGTCACAAATCACTCCTGACACTCTTCTCCACCCATTCCACCCTGCCTGTACTCTCTTCTTCACCTCTTTTCCGCATTCACCATTACTCTGAACTGTTGATCCCAAGTACTTAAACTCGTCCACCTTTACCAACTCTACTCCCTGCATCCTCACCATTCATAGGTTCATAGGTTCATAGGTTAGTACTAGGCTAACTGCCCTTGCGAGCCATTTTAAGCCTAGCCAGTTATCCCCTGTGAGATTCCAGCCCTGTACCTTGTGTTTGTAAGGCACACATCTTAACCATTAGGCCACCCTCCCAACCCCAATTCCTCTACCCTCCCTCTCATTTACACACATATATTCTGTCTTAGCCCTGCTGACCTTCATTCCTCTGCTCTCTAGAGCATATCTCCACCTCTCCAGAGTCTCCTCAACCTGATTCCTACTCTCACTACAGATCACAATGTCATCTGCAAACATCATAGTCCACGGGGCCTCCTGTCTGATCTCATCTGTCAACCTGTCCATCACCACTGCAAATAAGAAAGGACTCAGAGCTGATCCTTGATGTAATCCCACCTCCACCTTAAATGGATCTGTCACAACCACTGCAGTCCTCACCACTGTCACACTACCCTCATACATATCCTGTACCACTCTTACATACTTCTCTGCCACTTCCGACTTCCTCATACAATACCACAACTCTTCTCTAGGCATCCTGTCATATGCTTTCTCCAAGTCTACAAAGACATAATGCAACTCCTTCTGACCTTCTCTGTATTTCTCCAATAACACTCTCAGAGCAAACATTGCATCTGTAGTGCTCTTTCCTGGCATGAAACCATACTGCTGATCACTAATCATCACGTCCCTTCTTAACCTAGCTTCTACTACTCTCTCCCATAACTTCAAGCTGTGACTGATCAGTTTTATCCCTCTGTAGTTACTGCAGCTCTGCACATCACCCTTATTCTTAAAGATAGGTACCAAAAACACTTTTTCTCCACTCCTCAGGCATCCTCAGACTTTCCAAAATTTCTCCTCCTCTTGATCACCAACGTCATCCTAGAGACCACCATTCGATGCTGCTTAACTACACTTTCCCCTGCCACCACTTTACAGTCTCCATTCTCCTTCAGACTGGCCCTCCTACATAGGAAATATTCAAATTACTATGGAAAATATTTGAAATAAAGTCTGAATTGCATAAAACAAATAAAATGAATAAAATAAAGAGAAATTAAATATTCAAATTACTATGGAAAATATTTGAAATAAAGTCTGAATTGCATAAAACAAATAAAATGAATAAAATAAAGAGAAATGATTTTTCTGCATTTTTCACACAGCACACATTTTCTTATTAACTGATGCTAGCCGAGTTACCAGAAGTGTATGAAGAGTTTGCATGTTTGTGCAGTGTTACAGTAAAGTTAGTTTGCAAATACAAAGCATTTATTCTACTTAATTTAGCTGGTTCAGAAGCCATAGAAAGGGAATGTTCATTTGTTTGTACACCTGCTATCTTTGCTGGAGAGGGGAAAAACCGTCATATTGTCGTACTGGCTTAGTCAAGGGAGAACCCTGAGTCCTTAAAATGTAAAGTTTGAGAAATGTGTAACCCCCAGACCAACATTACAATGGAGAGGCACTTATTTTACACAAGGGATCAAAAGCCAGGTGAAACCTTTGCAGCATATATAACCGACTTGAGAAATAAAAATAAAAAATGCAGATTTGGTGAGTTAAGGGATGAGTTGATAGGGGGACAGACTTGTGTGTAGTATTAAGGATGATACTGTGAGAAGGATTTTGCTTTGTGACAGTGATTTAACTTTGAATAAAGCCATTGAGATTTGTCAAATATATGAGCTCACAGAAAAGCAGATGAATATGTTTACAAATGAGAACGGTGTGTTTCCAGACACCTGTAAACCTCACATTGATAGTATGCAGGGTTAAAAGAAACAGGCCCAGGCACATGGCAGCAACTGTAGCCTCTGCAACACCCACAAGTGAATCCCAGTGCTTTCTAGCAAGTTCTAAGATGAACTCTGGAAATCACACAGCCTCAGTGAAGCATAAGAGTGAGACAGCGAACTCAAAACATGGGCCCCAATCTTAATTTCATCATCAAATGTCGTAACTGCGGTAGCAGTCATGAATCTAAAAGAGAGAAATGCTTAGCCTTTGGTCAACAATGCCACAAATGAAATAAATGGAATAATTTCAAAAGATTTTGTAAATCTAAAGCCTCACATTCTCTCATTAAGAGGGAATATTTCAAGAAGAGTTGATTAATTAGAAAGCCATGACCCAAGCTCTCATTCTTTTTATGTTGATGTTGTGTCAGTGCTAAGTGAAACAGTTAATGCAATTGATTTATGGGCCAAGAATGAAGTATTTTGTACTGTTTGGATAAATAGCAAACCCACAGAGCTCAAAGTTGATACTGTCTCAAAGTGTTATGTCTGCCGAAACATTTGCTAGAGTATGTGCTGGTGAAAGGATTGATTTGACAAAGTGCGCAAAGCTTGTTGCTTATGATGGTGAAGAGATTCATATGGAAGGCTCAGTGATCGTATCATGTTATTCTGCTGGAGAAAGTGAAGGAAAACATCATTGGACTTTT
>NW_025052870.1:0-9909 GCF_019279795.1 Protopterus annectens | reverse complement strand
AGCATAAATTAAAAAAGAAAAGACTAGTTTTATCTTTGCTGAAAATTTGATTAGATTGACCCACTATATACACCATGCGCAACACAGACATCTACTGGCGATCATATGATCATAGATCATAGGGCGGTTGATTAGGCTAACGGGCGCTTAGGGCCCTTACAAGCCTAGCCAAGAGATTATCCCCAAAAAAGTCCTCTCTGCAGAACCTCAAACTTCAGCTTGATGAGCGAAGCTTCCAAAATGGAGTCCGGAAAGTTAGTTTTTCTGGAAACAAAGTTGAGATCCAAAGGAGGAGCTCACTCTGTTCTCAATGTGCAATCTGGTATGCAAGACCCCTTTCAAAAACATTTTAACATGATAATGCATTAAAGAGAGCAGGCCCATGGTCAGACATGCTGAAATGGCTGACAAATGAACCTTGGATAGAGGAGTACGAAAAGGTCATATAGGATAATACTTTACACAAATATTGCAGAACCACTTAAATGCTATCCTTAAAGAGTCCTGGTTCTTGTTTTGGCACAGACTAGAAAACCTTTTTTCCCATTTGATGTACATATTATTTCCCTTCCTAGTATGCCTCTGTTAATACCTTGCTACATGTCCTCTCAGAAAAATAGGTGCCTGTAAGGGGTATTAAACTCCACTATCCAGGCAGTTAGGATGAAGTTGTTTTTCAGAATGCCATGTATCAAAACAACTCTTGTCTTGTGCGTAGTAGGTCCAGTCTGTGTGAGGAAGCTTGTGGTAACGCCTTTTGACCATTCCTTAAAAAGAATGGAAACCACTGCTGCCTGGGCCAGAGGGAGCTTCCTCACCACAAGTGATCTTTGGAGAGTCCCCTGAACATAACTCTCAAATGTCCAGATTTTCACAGAATGTCCAAATTTTAGTCTAATTGTTTTGGTCTGTCCTTCATAAAATATGTGGTTTTCTGGCAAATCAGTTGAGATTGAATCTAATAAATGATGAGAGGCATTTGAAGTTCTGACTTCAAATATTTCAGAAAATGCATGATGAAACAACACCTTTTATTCTAGCAACTTTCTAAGTTCATATAAGAGCAATATTTAAAAATTTCTCATATTTCTGGGCCTTTGCCCCACCTCACCCCCATTATATTTTAGCTTTGTCCAGATTTCTCCTAATAAGACTTCGAGAGTTATGATTCTGAATCATCAGAATCACTATGGACATCAGTGGAAAGGATGGAAAAGTATACAGGAACATTCCTATCCAAAGAAAGAAAATGCAACTAATTTTGCCAGTTGTTTGTTGTGAACGAAGGTGGGAATAGATCTATCACAGCTATTCCTGGAAGGCTGCCTGATTCAGTTTCTATTTGTGAGAGTCTGTCATGTTCCTGCTCAGATTGCCCTCACAATATTTTGCTCTGACAGGATGTAAGATGCTGAAAAGCTATATCCCAAGGTTACCATGGCTAGTCTGCACAGAGGGCAACATCTGGCTTCCCTTGCTTGTTTATGCACCACATCTCTTTGCTGTTTCCTGTAAATACATGTAGAGGTCATTAGGACCACAAATTATTTACAGAGTTGTGAGCATTTATGAGAGTTAACACCTCTTTTATACTGATGTGTTTTGGCCTGTATTTTTTGTTCCAAATACCCTATACTTTTATCTCCACAGTCACTGCTCCCCAAGCAAAGTCTGATGCATCTGTTGTGACTGACTGTGCTGAAGCAGGAGCAGAGAAAAGGCCTACATAATCTCCCTTTTCACACATCCTAGAACCGGAATTTGAAAGGTCAAGGGATGTTGATGCTGAGACCATAGAGATTTCAAGTACCATTGCAACCTTCTCATGTAGAGTCTTGCAAGAGGTATCATGAGTATCACTGATGCCATGAGACCCAACACCCTGAGGAGTTCCCTTGCTGAGATGGAAGTATGAGTGGAGAACCTCAGGAACAGATCTAAATATTGATCTATGTTTTTCTGTGGAAGAAAAGCTCTTTGAACTGAAATGTCTAGCAGATTCCCAAGAAAAACAATCCTGTGAAAAGGAGTCAGAAAAGATTTATGAATGTTCTCTTGGAATCCCAGGTTATGTAGGAGATCCCTTACCCCCTGACACTTTGAAAAAGATCTTGCAAATTTAAGCAAGTCATCTAAATAAGGAAAATATGAATATCTTGGAGTCTGCAGTAGGTTATCATAGGAACTAGATATTTTGTGAACACACTTGGAGCAGTAGAGATAACATTAGGGGGAAGACAGAGAACTGAGAGTGATCCAGACACACAAAATCTTAAGGAAAAAAAATGTTATGTCTTCACAGTAACATTCCATCTGTGTTGTTCACTTTCATTCTTTCTCAACTGTTGGGTTCGGATTTGATCCTCAGATCCGACTTGACCACTTCCTCCAGCTCGTGGAACACTGAAACTTTCAATCTCCTCCCATACCCATAATGCACTAGTCACTTAACATACCTCAGATCTTGTTCACTGCCCCTTATACCTACAAAGCAGTAGAAAATGATAAAACAATTGAATCTGGGACTCAATCAATTGGACAATAGTTCCTCCAGCATCTTTCGATTCTTCCAAGAGTCAAACAAGGAGGGGGTTGGTGGGAAGGAAGTTGAGGAAGAATGAAAATGGACAACACAGATGGAACATTATGGTAAGTACATAACTTTTTTAACTGATGTAATTTTCATTCATTCTACAACTGTTGGGACAGAGTCCCCGGCTACCTAAATCCAGGGAGGACTCTAAGGAAGGATTTTCCAGAGCACTGCTGAGCCAAAGCCCACTCTTCCCCTAGAGACAAGATCCAATTTGTAATGAGCAATGAAAGTATGAGAATTAGCCCAGGCTGAGACTGTATAAATATCATCCAGTGAAGATCTAAATAAAAAGTCTGAAGAAGTTGCAATAGACCTGGTGGAGTGTGGTTTTAGTAGTTTTGGTAAAGACAAGCCCAATTTTGCATAAACAAAGCTAACACAATCAGTTAACCATTTGGCCAAAGTCACTTTAGAAAATGGTTTGCCTAATTCTGATTCTGAAAAATAAATAATTGTTCTGATTTCCTCTAATTTTTGGTTCTATGTAGATAAAAAAGAAGTTATATACTCACCATAAAGTTCAGTCTGTGTTGCCCATTTTCATTCTTTAAGACTGTAGACCGTCCTCAAAAACAACAACACTAAGAACCACAATGAATGGATGAAAGCGCTTAAATAGAAGTTATGTTCTTACCATAACGTTCCATGTTAGTTGTCTTCTTCTCGCCTTCTTCTTGCTGGATGGGGTTCGGAGCCGACCTCGGCTCCGACTCGGCCACTCTAAAAGCTCAAGAGTTGGTTCCACCGGCTCGAGGCTCCCCTTATATCCCACAATGCTAGGCGAGAGTTACCTCAGATCTCGTTTGTAAGCTAACCCAGCTTATATCAATAACAGTATAACTGTGAAACAGAATCCACCTCTAACAGCAGGAAGAAAAGGGGTGACCTATATCCTGAAACAAGAAATATGCATAATAGCATATGACTAAGAAAGAGGTGGTAGAAAGAGAGGTCACGATCACAACTCCTCTAGGTCTGTCCAGGCCAGGGGAAGGAGGGTGGGACGAAGAAGAAGAAGGTTAAGTAGAAGAAGACAACTAACATGGAACGCTATGGTAAGAACATAACTTCTATATGTTGTTGTCTATCTCGCCTCATTCTTGCTGGATGGGGACCGCTGTCCCTAGCACCTTTGTCCCGGGTGGCCTAACGGAACAGACTCCTGAGAACAGTGGAACCAAAATTAGCTCTATGCCTAGAAGCTAAATCCAACTTATAATGGGAAATAAAAGTGTGAGGAGTAGCCCAAGCAGCCGCTGCACAAATGGTGGTGTGTCAATAGGCAGTCTGTCTGAAGGCTAGAGAAGTAGCCAAAGCTCTGGTGGAATGGGCTTTAGGTTTATTAGGCAGTTTTTTTGGTGTCTAATCTCATAAACAAGGGTAATCAGAGATGTTAGCCATCTGATAATGATACCTTTGAAACTGGAAGTCCCTTCGTTTCTCGCGACAGGAGACAAACAGCTGATCAGATTTTCTGAATAGTTTTGTCCTGTCCAAGTAGTACCTTAATTGACGATGAACATCCAGGCAGTGTAATTTTGTTCAGACCTATTTGAATACTCTGGGAAAAAGACAGGGAGGTCAATGCATTGGTTTAGATTTGATGTTGAAACCACCTTTAGGCAAAAGGACGGGTTAGTTCGTAAGGAAACTCTGTCCTTATGGAACACAAGATAAGGAGAACGCATAACTGAGTGCTTGAAGTTCTGAAATTCTTCTAGCTGGATGTGATAGCCACCAGAAAGAGAGTTTTCCATGATAATAACTTCAAGGAACATGAAGCTGCAGGTTCGGGAAGGGGAAAGAATCAAAGAAGCAAGAACTAAATTTAGGTCCCAAGGAGAAGGAGGATTTCTTTATAGGAGGTCTGAGAAGAAAAACTCCTTTCAAAAAGGCTTTGCAGAGTTTGTGGGACATTAGGGCAGATTCAGAAATACCCACATGGAAATTAGAAATAGGCCAATTGAACTTTAAGAGTAGATGGAGATGAACCTGCATGGAAGAGTTCAGCTTAGAAAATCAAGGACTAGTTGGATGGAAGCGTGAAAGGATCTATGTCCTTCCTTTGTGCCCAATATGAGAAGCGCTTCCATTTACTCAAATAAATCTTCGAAAGTGGAAGATTTATGGGAAGCTATCAATATATCTCTAACAGAGTGAGATAATTGAGGAAGCCTGGCTACGGTTGGAACTGGAGGAACCAAGCAGTGAGGTTCAAAGAGGGAGGGAGCCACGAAACTGACCCGGACTGATGGATCAAAAAGATCTGGAACTAGGTCCAGATTCCACGGTCAGCCCAAAAGAAATCGATGTAGAAAGGGGAACCACACTTGTCGAGGCCAGTAAGGAGCAATGAGGATCAATGAGGCCTTCTGAGCCGATAGCTTTCTGTATTACTTGAGAGATCAGTGGAAAGGAGGAAATGCATACAGAAGTCCCCGGGCCAAACTTGGACTAGAAGGCCCTGCTGGGTTGGCCTGGTAAAGGGAATAGAGTGAAGTATTCTCTGCACTTGCTGTTTTGGGAGTAGCAAAAGATCGCAGCAAGGCTACCCCACTTGAGAAATATCTCTCTACTACAGAGTCTTCAGAGACCACTGCGTGAGGCATGAGAATAGCTCTGCTCAACTTGTCCGCAATGTGATTGACTTCCCGGGATGTGCTATCAGAAAACGCTGAGAAGAAATCGCCCATTGCCACAGTCTGAGTGCTTCTACACAGGGGTATGATCTGTCCGCCTTGTTTGTTGATGTACCACACCACCAGACATATTGTCTGTCTGGATTGCAATCGCTCCCAAGGGAAGAGAGTCTTGAAGGGCTTGCAACGCTTAAAAGCACTGCTCTCATCTCCAGAACATTTATGTGCAAGTGGCATTCGCTTGGTTGCCATGTGCCCTGGACTGTCCTGCCCTGATAATGCCCCCCACCCGATCAGGAGGCATCCGCTGTCAAAGTAGCAACCGGAGGAGGTGGAACAAATGGTCTTCCCAACAGGAGCTGGGGAAGACATCCACCACATGAGATGCTTTTGCACGCTATGCTGATCATAATGGTGTGAGACATTGGAAGTTCCTGGTATGACCATTGAGAAAAGAGCATCCACTGAAGGATCCGCATGTGGTATCTGGCCAATGGGAGGGAGAGGTATGGCCGCCATGATTCCCAACACCTTTAGAACTAACCTGGCTTTGGCTCTGTTGTTGTTGAGAAGAAGTGACACCAATTTTGAATGTCTGATATCCTTGGTCTGCTAGTGTTGCAGACATGTTTATAGTATCTAAATTCTATGCCTATGTAGGTAATAGTACGTACCTATTAAGGCGACAAAACAGACTTTTCGCAATTTATTGAAATACCCAGTTTTTGACAAACACAAAAAGTATAATCTCTGGCCATTAGAAGGAGATGCTTGGTGGGAGCTGTGAGAAGCCAGTCGTCCAAATATGGAAACACCTGGAATCCTTTGTCGCCCCAGGTGAGAAGCTACCACTGCCATGCATTTGCAAACACCCGGGGCAGTGGTGAGACCAAAGGGCAGGGCCCTGAATTGAAAAATGACTGGTTCCCAGCCTGAAGCGGAGGAATCTTCTGGAGCGCCTGTTCATTTTTATGTGATAGTACGCCCTGAAGGTCTATAGAGCACATCCAGTTTCCTTTTCCCAATAGGGGAAGAATGGATTGCAGCGTGACCATCCAAATCTTGTTTTCTTGACTGA
This sequence comes from Protopterus annectens, assembly GCF_019279795.1. NCBI lineage: Eukaryota > Metazoa > Chordata > Ceratodontiformes > Protopteridae > Protopterus > Protopterus annectens. Next base: position 3,596 of record NW_025052870.1, on the reverse strand, counting down.
TCTGTTCAAGATACTGAGATCCAAAATTGGTCTCCAGTCCCCTGTTTTCTTTGGAACTAAAAAGAACCTTGAGTAGATTCCGATCCTTGTTGGTCTGCTGACACTGGCTGAATAGCTCTTTTTGCAAGAAGTTTTGAAATTTCCAAAGCTGCTATATCCCTTTGAGCAGGTGGAACATCTGGAAGGGATTTTTTGACTGATTTGGAAAACTAAGAAAGGGGATAGAATAACCTTCGAAATGATGGACTGTACCCATTTGTCTTGAGTCAGGGATAGCCAGGCTTCTGGGTACAGTGACACCTTCCCACTGCCTGAAGATGGGCAGTCGGGCAACACCTCAGGGATGCTGAAAGGGCTTGTCAGGAAAGGCTTCCCATTGCCCTGGTTCTGGCGGACCCCCTGCCCCTTGCGGTAGGGCTTATCGCCTACCATTGTTATTCCCACCTCTGCCTCTGGTAGGAAAAAACGACTTCAGCCAGGCGAAGTCCCTGAGATTGTTTACGGAACCACATCTTTCCACCCTTCTGGCCTTTGGAGAGGCCTAGAAGGAGTCGAAAACGGACTCGACGGCAGAAAGGGTCTTGCCATCAGTCTTGCACCTAGTCAGGGTTTCTTTCACTTGAGGACCAAAAAAGAGATGATCCATCAAAAGGGAGTTCGTGAAAGACGCCTTGAAAGTTGTTCCGCAAGCAGTTGCATAGCCGCATCCAGGCGCAAGCTCACGTAAGGCCACCCCTGTTCCTGCGGCGCCTGCTCCGGCTCCATCGGCCGCATAAGAGGAGGCCATGGAGGAGTTGGAAATGGAATTAAGGATAGCCAGCCGCGTGTTCATTTTCTTGAAACCCGCAGCTGTAGGTTCTTCAACATTTCACTCGCCTTGACCAAGTCCCTTTGAAGACGAAAGTGAAATGGCAGTTGGCAGGTAATTCAGCTTAACGCATGGTAAAAGTCGCTGAGGAGAACATCCGCCTCCCGCACTCTATCCATGGACCTAGATTCCTTGTTAGGTGGATGGACAGGCACTGAAGGATCAGCCAGTTCCTTCTTTGTGGCGGCAGCTACCACCATAAGTAAGCATCCACAGAAACTCCTTTTGATAAAAATTGCTTGTCTGATGGAGCTGTGATGAATTTGAGGGTCTCCTGGGAGTGTAAATGGGTCCACTGAATCAGGAGCCGCCCATGCCTTCTTAGCAACCACCTGCATGAGGGGGTCAAGGGGACACCCAGGAGGTGGAAGGACGAGCCAAACGCCTTCAAGATACACAGATTCGCCCCTCCGAAGGGTTGAGGTCTGGGCCAATTTCCCTCTGTTTAAGGATCTCCAGAATGTCTGCAAATGAGACATCTTCAGAAGGGGAACGGGGAACCTCAGAATCATCCAGATCTGTGTCCGGTGATAGACTCAGGTGAGTCAATGTGTTTCCTTCTTGCACTTCCTCTTCCGAGGGGCTCTTCTGCCAAATCAGGAGAGGCCTCAGAAGAGGATGAAATCCCCAAAGGGGCTCCTGAGGAGCTGGCTCTCTCAAGCGTCCGGGATGAGGGAGTGAGTCGACTTACTCCTGAGGCAGCATAGAGGGAGGGGCTGACGGAGCCGATTGTGGAGTAGAGCCAGGCTCTAACACACTCCCATGACCCAGCACCCCCTGTCAGGCAGAGCCAGAGGTCCCCGGCCCGAGGAGCTAAGGACCCCTCGGCACCGAGCAGTGATGGCTCGAGGCCGGCGTCGGAGCCGAACTCACCAGCCGGGCACCGAGAGGGAGAGGGGGTCGACAAGGGTCCGATGCCACTCACCCCTCGAGCCGACGGGCGAAGTCTGGCGCCGAGATTCCTCCACGGAAGAAAACGGAGCCGACGACGGGAGCCGAAGACACCGTCTCGGCCCGCGACCACAGTCTCGGGTTCGACATGACCCGGCTCCAAACTCAAAAAGAGTCAAGGAGGAAAGAGTTGATGGACAAGCAGGCACCGCACTGATGAGTCGGGCTCTGAAGCATCTGGCTAGTGCCTCGACTTAAGTAGTCGACTCACCACCCTCTGAAGGTCATGATCGGAAAGCCTCATGACCTAGAGGAATGACCTTTGGCCCGCTCAGACAGCAGGGGAGATCCTGGAGCCGTAATGAACGGAGCCAAGAGAAGGTGACCTAGACCTCTTTCTGGCTGTCGGCTCAAGATCTTGTCGGAGCCGACACGTGGTACTCGATAACCTCGGCTCTGGCCGAGCCGAGGAAGCCACAGAAACTGTGGACTGAGTCTTCATCGCTCCAGCCGGAGCCGATAAAGGCAAAGGTTGAATAACCTGAGGTCCTCGCCTGAAGCCGGAGCCAAGACTCGATGCCTTAGAGGGCTTCCCTGTTGAAACTGACAGGGAATCCCTCTGGTTTTAACAAGCCTCTCAAAATTAACTTGTTCTTTTTTCTCCTGCAGGACCCTGGGCTGAAGCCATGGCACACAGCACAGGAGTTCTGCAGGTGCAAAGGCCCCAGACATTAGATGACAAGAAGTGTGAGCATCTGTCAGAGACATTTTCTGACAGCACGATCACACTTTTGAATCCAGAGACCTTTGCTTTGACATTATCCTAACTGACAGGTACACTAACACACACCAAACATTGGTTACAGTTATACCCTGTCAGAAAAATTATTAATACTAAAATAATTAACAATTTTAGTAAAAATACTAGAAATTAAGCACAAAAAAGTTAAAGTAACTACACAAAACACACCCTAGGGAAGGAAGGCCAAAGGTCCAAGGGAAGAACCAGCGTTCTTTTTAATAAGAAAACGGGAAAAAATAGGGTCGGGATAAATAACTATATCCTACACTAATTTGTGAAGAATTAAGGTTAAAAGGGGGAAAAAGAATAACTTTTAGTATAAAAGCTAACACTCACCAGGAACCGTAGAAGCAACCAACCTCGAAGCTGTAGCGCAAACGAGATCTGAGGTAACTCTCGCCTAGCATTGTGGATATAAGGGGAGCTCCTGAGCCGGGTGGAACCAACTCTCGAGCTTTTAGAGGTTTGACGAGTCGGAGCCGAGGTCGGCTCCGAACCCCATCCAGCAAGAATGAAGGCGAGATAGACAACTTAACATCTGTTATTCACTGTTTGTTTTGACGAATAAAGTGCAGTGTGAGTTGAACTTGGTGTGGCTTCGTGGTTCTCATTTTCATTCTTTCTCAGTTCTTGGGTTTGGATCAGATATTCGGATTTGCCTCAGCTGCTTCTACTAGCTCATGGATCAATGAACGCTCTCAGAATCCTCCCTTTCCAATAATGCCCTAGTCCCTAGCATACCTCAGATCTTGTTTGCTGCCCTTTATATCCATAGAGCATTGTAGAAGGATAACAATATTAAAATAACCAGCAAAAACTTGAGACTCAAAGAAAGGAACAAGGTTCCTTCAGCATATTTGATACTTCCAAAAGCATGACTAGGAGGGGAGTGGTGGGAGGGTAGTTGAGGAAGACTGAAAATGGACAACACAGATGGAACGTCTATGGTGAGTACACATAACTCTCTTTATCTGATATTGTCAATTTCTCATTCATTTCTCAACTCCTGGGGGCAAAAAAAAGGGAGTCCCCCCA
>NW_025052869.1:0-9831 GCF_019279795.1 Protopterus annectens | reverse complement strand
GTTTTAGGGAAGACTGTAATTTAGTCAGAATAGTGGCACCATAGCGACAGTGGGTAGAAGAGAGGAGTTAGCTAGGGTCACTTTGGTTGGGTATTCAGGAATAGTTTGTTTCTGTATAGCATGCCAAGTTTCTGGTCTTTTTTTATTTTTTATGGGGGGCCAGTTTTATTTCTGTGTTGCTGAAGGAATAAATATTAAATCTAATAACATTGTTTTTTGGGGGGTGTTAAATAAAAACAAATGATAACAACACAGGAGGCTCAGATGCAAAAGTTTACTAGTGTACACTAGGAGGCAAAAAAAACATACAAGTACAGATTTTTGTCTGACATGATGCAGGAAATACACAATTTTATATAGTCTTACATTCAAGCTGTGCCCACCTTACTGACGTGGTTAGTCACAGGGTACCTACATCACTATGGTCTACAATATTCTATTCATAAGAAAAAGCTGATGTTATACATTTTAAAAGTTTTCCCATGGGAATAATACAGTCTTGCAAAGCACCTGGTTAGTTATAATGTCTTTCTGTAAAATGTTACTCCTTCAAGGTTTCATGCCTGCTCGAATACAATAGTTGGTTCAGTCTTGTAATATACTTCTTTGTTCTTCTTGCAACTTTACTTTAGCAACTGTGTCTTATCTTTGATAACATTCACAAGGCCAATTATCTCAGAGGAAGGAAGAAGAATTTTCAATGCTTTATTCATTTAATTTCCTGACCCAGCAGATAATCATTAGTGAAAAACATAAGCTTGCTGAGCTGGCTACTGCCAGGGTCAGAGTTCAAATACACTGCAGCTCCAAAGCTTCAAGCAATTACATGTAAAATCATTCTTATTGCCATATTGTAAATAGAATAAAATGCATTATATACTATTTTGCTTTCAAACTAGCACTTTATACATGTTCAAATACATATTTTTCTAACATTTTCCTCCCTTTTAATACTTTATGTATTCTATTCAGAAACATAAACAATGTTATATGGTCCCTAGCCTTCTCCTTTAAGGACTTTCAACTAGGCAAGTCATTTGTAGTTTATATTTGGAAAAGATTTAGGTCTGGAATCAATAGTTCCAATTCAATGTCTTGGTACAAAGTTTCCAGTTACAGATATATCAACAAAATCTTTGACTAATCTTTTCATACAGGAGCCCACAACAGACACATGCTCCTAATAGGAAGCAGACCAACACAAATAGCAATCAAAATATTCATTAGGATAGAGCCCCACCCACCAAACTGACTCTGGAAAAAGTTTGTCAGTGGGGTTGGGCCCTAATTCCAGTCATGGCCGATACTGGCTGTATTATTACCTCTAGGTGGTCATTAATCACCGTCGTGTCCCGATTGTCTGGTATGAGCGCACAGCATTTTTCTTTTGATAGCGTTACACGTTGCCACCCTCTCACCGCTAGGGGTGAAGTCAAGGACCATTCGATTTTGTAGCACAACAGTTCTCATTGCATTCAGTTCATCAGTCACTAGTTCGAGAGCAGAAAAAGTTGCGTTACTCATTACTTGAGAAACTTCAACAGTTTTTCTCAACTCCCAGATCAATTTGATTCGGCTCCATATGCTTGGAAATATTCCAGCCCAGGATATAACACTGTCACTCAAGTCCATATGAGTCAATTTTTTTTCTTTTTATCTTTCACGGAATGATGGTTCTTCCAACCAGCTTCTCTCGATTTTTCCCCAGCTGGATTTACAGGTTTTCGATTGGATCTTCAGGTTTTCGGGCTACATCTCTTACATTTCGTATCTTACCTAGAGGTAATTCTGCAGTATGCCTTATAGCCGAACCAGATAACCCAAAAACAACTGCCGGACCAATTCTCCAGGTAGCCATTTGTATGCTTTTTTCCCACAAACAAAATAACAGTTTTCTACTTTGGTACTGATGCGGGTTAATTCTGAATGAAACATTTTCTTGTCTATAACAGACAATTGTTTATGCAAGACAGGATTTCTCTGCACATCACTAAATGTTGTTTTCATTAAGCTCAAATATGAATCATAATTTGTGTTACAAACAGTGCCTTTATCTTTAGCTTTAATATAGCATTTATAAGATATAGTTATGTTACAGTTACTCCAACCCACTTGGAGTGTATCATTCTTATAGAAACATACAATTCCCCTCTGTGTAATAGGCAAATACAATGCAATTTTGTCCTGTGATCTTACAGAACCTGTATCAAAAAGTAAATTTTCCCAAGTCTCATTTATCCCCAAGGGGACAACGGACATCAACAGTCCTCCATATGCTGTTGGTATGGCAGTGCAAACCCAGCAATTTGAAATGTTCATAGTCTCTACATATACATGCTTCATAGCTAGGTATGTGTTAAAGTTTGGATGCCAGTCTATAGACAGTTCATCACGTTTCTCCACTTTGACTTGTGTGGTTATATGTAGGAAGAACCACAACAAAAGGAAAGTCATCACAATCATAGTCAATAAATGCATAGTTAGCAAGATGATTTAACAATATCTTCGGGGTTGATCTGTATTTTTACTCATTTCGCTCTTGGCCATCCTGCCTTTGTTGTGTGTCAGTCACAAAATGTTTATCAAGCTGAAAATTCTTTACCGGTTTACTGTGCGTCAGATGGACCCAGGCCGACCTCAGCAACTTTGACTGCAGTAGGCATCGCCAACAGTACCTGGTACAGTCCTTCCCACTTTGGACTCGCCCAATTCTTCCTCTTCGTGACCTTCAACCACACCCAGGACCCTGGGGTCAGCACTGCTTCCAATGGTCTGGTCTGTCTTTTATCTGAAAAAGAGTTCAACTGGAAAACAGTTTTATTTGTTAACAGTTTCTTCATATAGCTAGCTAATGAGCTGTCAGCCTCTAGTTCTGCAGGCATGAGAGCTTTCCACTGTGGCACATAATATGTCCTTCCAAATATCACTTCAAAGGGGGTCAAACCCTTTACATTTGAAACTGTTCTCATGCTCAGCAGTGCCAAAGGCAAACAGCAAATCCAATTCTTCTGTGTTTCATTTATTAACTTCCTCAACTTGCTTTTTAAAATTCCATTGTACCTTTCCACCAGTCCTGCAGACTGTGGGTGGTAAGCACAATGATTCTTCAAGGAGATCCCAAAGAATCTCCCAAGTTGGTGAATCGTTTGATTAACAAAATGTGTCCCATTGTCACTATAGATTCTTTCCGGTATGCCAAATCTAGGAATTATTTCTTTTATTAGGGCCTTTGCCACTGTTGCTGCATCCAGATTTTTAGTTGGAAAAGCTTCTACCCATTTGGAAAACATGTCTATAATTACTAAACAGTATTTTTTCCCTTCACACTTGCTCAGTTCTATGAAATCCATACAGATAGTATGGAACGGATATGGTGGTGTAGGAAAACTCCCTTAGTAGGTTTGAATGCTCGCAGCATGATGTTTGTTACAGATATGACATGCTGCACAAAATTTTTGTGTAAAGTTTGTGAATCCATATGTTTGGAATATTCGATTTTACTAACTGTACCATCCCCTGTTGAGACATGGCACTGCCCATGGCTCAACAAAGCTACATATCTAAATAAATTAGGCGGCAATATTGTTTTTTCTCTTTGGAGATATACAGTCCATTTTCAAGGATTGCAACCTCGTTTCTCCATTTTTGTTTCTCAGCTTTTGTAGTTAATGTCTGCATCAAGTTTTTTTAACATTTCTAAATCTAAAATCTCAGAGGGTTGTAATTCCTCGGTTAAAAAGTAAAGTTTCTGAGTCTGAGGCTGCTTGCCGCAGCTGCATCAGCTTTGCATTTCTTTTGAAATTGCATCCTGTTGTTTTGTATGAGCTAAACATTTACAAATAGCTACTTTAGTAGGTAACTGAATGGAATCTAACAAGTTCAAAATAAGTTGCATGATTAATCGGTTTGCCAGTAGATGTTATCATTCCCCTATTTTTCCATTGCTGTGCAAAAACATGCACTGTAGAGAAAGCATACTGACTGTCAGTATATATGTTCACACATTTATCTTTCGCTGGAGTACAAGCCCGTGTTAAGGCTATCAGTTCTGCTGCTTGAGCAGACAGGTTATGCTGTAAGGGTTGGGCTTCTAAAATCTCTGTATCTGTGACTACTGCATATCCTACCAGATTTTTCCCTGTAGGACCCTTTCTGCATGAGCCATCCACATAGAATGTCACCTTGGCATCATCCAAGGGCATATCAGTGAGGTCTTGTCTGGGCAAAGTTATTTGCTCAATTTCCTGCAGGCAACTGTGCGGTGTGCCATCCACAGGAGTTGGAAGTAATGTTGATGGATTTAATGTTGTACAATGTTCAATTACCATATGAGGTTGGCTCAGCAGTATGGTCATACATGAAAGATGTCTAGCAGGAGATAGATATGCTATTTTCTCTTGCAGTAAAATTATCGCAACTGCATGAGGCACTCTCAATGTGAGAGGGTGGAACAACACCACTGAGGCCGAAGCCTGTACTGCCATTGCAGCTGCGACTACTGCTTGCACACAGTGAGGCAATGATCGTGCCACTGGATCTAACTGTGATGAATAGTAAGCTATGGGGCATTGCTTATCCCCATGCTGTTGCGTCAAAACTGACGTCATGTATCCCTGTTTACAATCTACGGTCTGAAAAAATCTTTTGTGGTAATTTGGAAGTCCTAAAACTATTGATGAAGCTATCAATTGTTTTAGTCTGCAGAAAGCTGTTTCTGCTTCAGGTGTCCATTGTAATACATCTTGTGCTGCCATTGGTGTTTTATATATTAAATCAGCCAGTGGAGCAGATTCTAAAGCATAGTTTGATATCCAGCTTCGACAAAAATTAGTCGTTCCCAAGAAGGACATCATTTCCTTCTTGGTTGCTGGTTTGGGTGCCTGTAAAATCGCTGTTTTTCTGTCTTCGTCTAATATTCTACCTTCATTGGATATTACATATCCTAGGTATCTAACCTGTTTTCTCCAAAGTTGTAACTTACTTTTGTTTACTTTGTGTCCTTGTGCTGCTAAAAATTTCAATAATGCTATTCTATCTTCCCTGCATTGCTGTTGGGTGGGGGCTGCTAGCAAGATGTCATCTACATAAAGTAGAATCTGACTACCTCCTGGTGGAGTAAACCCAGCCAGGTTGCTTGCCATTTCTTGTGCAAATATCGTTGGACTTTCATAATATCCCTGTGGTAGCCGAGTATAGGTATATCTTTTACCCTGAAATGTAAATGCAAACCAATACTGGCTATCAGGATGTATAGGTATTGAAAAGAAAGCATTGCTTATATCTACCACAGTAAAATATTTTTGTTGTGGTTTCAAATCATTCAACAAGGTGTGTGGGTCTGGCACCGTAGGTGCTCTGGGTATTATTGCATTGTTTACAGCTTGTAAATCCTGTACCATCCACCATTCCCCATTTGCTTTTTTAACAGGAAATAGAGGGATGTTACATGGTGAGTCAAGAGATTCTACCAGTACTCCTTCCTTGAGTAATGCTGCTATTATAGGCTTGATTCCTTGCTCTGCATCTTTCCTCAAGGGGTATTGTCTTTTTTGTGGTCTAAATGCTGATTTTGGTGTAATAGTTACTGGTCCTGCTGTTTGAATAAGTCCTACATCTGATTTACCTGTTGACCAAAGAATATCTGGTATATCACACAAGGCTTTTTCTTCTTCTTCTAATAAGAATGCTAATCAGCTGTCTTCACTAGTTTGTAAGTGTACAGCTGGATGTGTCTGTTTTAGCCAATTCAATTTCTGTTTTTGTATTCCCTGTTCTGATAATTCTAAATCAGTTTGTTTTTCCCATTTTGTCACTTTTTCTCCTAAATCTGCCCATCTCACATATTTGCTCTTTGTCAAGCTGACATGTGGCAGTCTATTAGATCTGTACAGTGCCATGAATTCCTGAGGTAGTGAACAGCTTACCACACTGTTTCCCTCAGTATCCCAATACAAGGTTCGTAATACTAATCTGTTAGCAGGATTTTTGAACAACTCTTGCTCATATTCTTTATCAGGTCCTGGCATGCTACAGTAGTATAGAGTACAATGTAACAAATGCTGTTGGTCAGTGTCAAGGGAGGGGGCCTTACTGATGGCTACATTCATCAGTTCTTCAGTTACTGTCCCTGGACCAGTCGTAACTAGGTCCTGGCTGTACCAGTAAAAGGTTTCACCCTCCGGTCGCACCACAAAAGTATCCATTTGTCTTTGTGCTTCCATACCCTGCATAGTAGGAACTACCGCTATGCCAAATATCTGCATAAGATCTCTTCCCAGTAAGTTTACTGGACATTTTGCAGAAACTACAATTTTACTTTTCTGAGTCATACCTGAAACAGGGTCAGTTATTGCTATATCATGGGAGAGTGGCTCCCTATATAGCTGTCCATTTGCTGCTTTCACTAATATATAGTCAGGTGATTCAGAATATTCTGGTAACTTTGAAGGGTGTATCAAAGTTCGTGACGCTCCTGAGTCACACAAGAATTTCACTTGCCTTCCTTCCACCAGAAGTGTAACTTCGGTTTTTGTGTCTGCCAAATAGAGCTCCAAGCTCAGTAATGCCAAATCTAAAATTTCACTTTCTTCATCCTCTACATCTGCTTGCACTTCCTCTGTTCCTTCCACTACATTTACATTTGCCCTTTGTTTGTTTTCCTTCCTGATGATTTCTGATTTTCATCACTATCATATAGTCAGTCCTCATCACCTTTATTTTCTGTAGTCACCTTTTTATTTAGCCTGCAATCCCTTGCTAAATGTCCTTTCTTACCACACTTAAAGCACTCACCTTTCTTTTTCTCTTCAAAATCTTCTGACCTTTTGTCAGATTGTCTATTCCTGGGTATTTTCTTACCCTTTTACCTGACTGTACTACAAAGACCTCTGCTCCGTCTTCAGCTGTGAAGACCTGTGTCTTCTTTTTCTTTTTACTATTAAAGTGTCTTTCAGCATGTCTGGCATATTCAAGTAAGGCTTGTAGCCTACTTGTTCGATGATCTATCATATGCTTTGTAATAAAGCTACTGATAGGTGCAATGCAACCTTTCAAAAACGCATTTTTCAGTTGCTGTTCATATGAGGTATCATGTGTCTGATTTTCAGAATAGCCATACCACTATGGTTATTGAAACATTCCAATAATCTACCATAGTACCCATCTACAGTTTCATTCTCTTGTTGTATGCATTGATTAATGCAAGTCCAATCTGCTCTAGGTTTCCATTTTTCAGAAATTCGGTCTGTAAGACCTTTCACTCTGTTGTCTAATTCTGCGTCACTATGTGGGAGTGGTTTAAGCTCTGCATTACGAGGATTCCAGGTGCCACAAATCATGTGCCAGTCTGGACCCACAATTTGTCTAACTACTTTTTCTACTTCTTCCCCATTCAAGTGGTAACTTAGTCTCATACCTTGTAAATCTTGTAAAAACTTTGTGCAATTAACTTTTGGATGAGGGATTCCCTCTGTAGCTTTCCGAATATCTTCCGGTGTCCATGGCCTATATACTAGAAGAGGTGGGTCCTGCCCTTCCTGTCCTGCCTGAGGATTTGGTACCTCGATTAGTGGACAGATTTCTTCCTCACTCTCTTCTAGTGTGTTTCTCCCTATTTGATATAGGTCTGTGTCCCCAAGTGTTTTACGCATCCGGGACCTAGTTTCAATAGGATCTCTAACAAATGGTTTTAGTGCTCTTGTAACTTCAGGATAACGTGGAGGTGGACCAGCTTGTCCTCTTGCTTCATATCCTGAAAAAGGCATTGGAGGGGGCGGAGGGGGAGGGGCCGTTGCTATTACTGTATTATTATCCTCTTTGTCTAAAAATAATGTTTTTGCATTTTTAGTTTTCTGTTCCCTTCGGTTTACTTCCTCAATCCACCTGTGTGCCTGAGGAATGCCTAATCACTGTTGTTTTTTTGCCTGACCTTCTGCGTCAGATTTAAGCTGTTTTAAAAGTTTAACTAATGAAATCTTGTTTAATTTACCGTCAAATCCGTATTTATTAACCCATTTTGTATAATACCTTACATTGTCAGTCCGTTGTAATTGCATATATTTTGCGTCATCAGTTAGGGATCTCGCGATTTTTTAGTGCACTGATTTCCCATTCTAAAAGAAAATGTTGCGTAACCCTTTTCACCATGTGGTATTTCAGTTCCTTACACAGTTTATCTAGAATAACTGCCTACCTTATTCTGTTTCCCTGATCTCTGACAAAATATACAGTAATTTCCTTTTTGTCCCTGATCTGTATAACAAATCTCTGACAATGACATTTACTGTAACCTAGTCCCTGATCTAAAACAGAAAAAAGGCAAATATCTTCCTACCTGAGCCTCCTGGGTGGAGCCAGTTCGAGACCGCTCTTGGCCGCCAGATCAGAAAGTGGCCAGCCTCTCAAAATGACAATTCAGTCGGAGGTCTTTGTGTTTCAAGAAGAACCGTTTCGGTAACTTCTCCTGCGCAGTATTCGACCACCAATACACTCTGATCTGCAGCTTACCAAGGGAATTCTGGTTCAAGGAGGACCAAACTGTTAAATAAAAACAAATGATAACAACACAGGAGGCTCAGATGCAAAAGTTTACTAGTGTACACCAGGAGGCAAAAAACCATACAAGTACAGAGTTTTGTCTGACATGATACAGGAAATACACAATTTTATATAGTCTTACATTCAAGTTGTGCCCACCTTACTGACGTGGTTAGTCACAGGGCACCTACATCACTATGGTCTACTATATTCTATTCATAAGAAAAAGCTGATGTTATACATTTTAAAAGTTTTCACATGGGAATAATACAGCCTTGCAAAGCACCTGGTTAGTTATAATGTCTTTCTGTAAAATGTTACTCCTTCAAGGTTTCAGGCCTGCTCGAATACAATAGTTGGTTCAGTCTTGTAATATACTTCTTTGTTCTTCTTGCAACTTTACTTTAGCAGCTGTGTCTTATCTTTGATAACATTCACAAGGCCAATTATCTCAGAGGAAGGAAGAAGAATTTTCAAAGCTTTATACATTTAATTTCCTGACCCAGCAGATAATCATTAGTGAAAAACATAAGCTTGCTGAGCTGGCTACTGCCAGGGTCAGAGTTCAAATACACTGCAGCTCCAAAGCTTCAAGCAATTACATGTAAAAATCATTCTTATTGCCATATTGTAAATAGAATAAAATGCATTATATACTATTTGCTTTTAAACTAGCACTTTATACATGTTCAAATGCATATTTTTCTAACAGGGGGTTGAGCAAGAGTTAAGCATTAAGCCATGTTTCAATAAACATGAAAGCTGGTTGGGTTATATCCTGCACATGGGTTGAGATGTTAAAGAGGAGATGATAGTGGAGTCATCTGAATATTGAACAAGTGTGCCTTGACAAGTGGAAATATATAAGTTGCTGATGAAAATATTGAAGAGTAATGGGTCAAGGACAGATCCTTGTGGGACACTGACTGTAGTGAGATGTGGCATAGTGGCTTTCCATTTTACTGACTGATGTATTTTGGTTAGATAGCAGGAGAACCACTGAATTAATGGTGGTGATAGACCAATGGTGGAAAGTTGTTTGAGAAGTCCAGGGTGACAGACCATTTCAAAAGCTTTTGATAGATCGAGAAAAAATAATAATTAACATTGGTTAATAATGGCTACAACTTATATGGCAATTAATATTTTGAGAAATTTTAGCCAGTTTATTAAGAAATTAATGGTAAATTAGTGTAATACAAATGGGAATTGCAAACTGAACTGAGAAAAAACAGGGTTGTTGCATATTTAGATAGTCAGGGAAAAGAAATTGATTGAAGTAAGAAAAGGAGGGGG
>NW_025052868.1:0-9534 GCF_019279795.1 Protopterus annectens | reverse complement strand
ACACACACACACATGTCAATTGGATGGCTCACTGTAGGCCTCTGGCAAACCAACAACACATCCTGTGCATATGATGAAACCTGTGCCACCTCCTGTCATCTGTAACATTGATGCAGGAACAGGCTACCATGGTGCTGATGCACAGGGTGTCTATATAGCAGTATAGCAATGTTAGCATGTTGTCAGCAGTAGAGTGTAATGATATGCTTGAAGGTGTACCTGAGCAGGCATGATGCATTAAAGCTATGATTGTCATTGTAGTGTTGTTTACACCAGTGTTGGTTCCAATTGTGTATTGTCCAGCCATGTGCCACTTGGCTGATGTGCGCAGTATTGGCAGCATGTGTTAGAGAGTGGACAGTATGTGTGGGATGTGTGTAGCACAGATTTGCAGGTGTACAGTTGTGAACATGGTGGAGGTGCACTGTCTGCATGTACGTACATAGTGGACACATGGCCAGGGTGACATGCTCTGTATTACACAGTAACACTCCATAGTTTCTATTGGTGGCCAGTATGCATTGTACTACACACATTCTGGAACCTGAGTGCACATGTGTGTATGACATGGCTTGACACTGTGCTGTGGGTGATACTGTTACTCTCTGTCATTGTTTTGCATTCTGGTAGTATACATCACTTCAACAGCCTGACCATAACCAATCGTTAGATGATGTCTTGACAACCGACACACAGATGTAGGACACACAGCAACATTTGTATCCTTCAGGTACTATACAATGCCAGTAACCATTGGTATTCACCTGCACCCATTACTGACACCACTCCTGTTTGGCATATAGCTCTTAGGTACAAGCAATCACAGTAGGGATATGTCCATCCACGTCTGGTAATGCATACTGTGGCCTATAATGCATTCTCCAAATGACACACACATCCTCCACAAGGGTATCATACAGACAGATGCCTGTTGTCAAACCCATGCTGTAAAGCTATAAGCCAAACTAAGCATAGTCAGCCACCTTTACGGAACATATTATCCCCACAGTACCACATAGGTAGTAGCCACCAACATAATGAACAGGTACCGATGTGTACATCCAACCAAGTGTTATGTCATCTCTCCTTTGTTAATCACATTTCCAAAGATATTTTGGTATCCCTTGGTGGATCACATAAGCAATAAGGGGTCTGTATGCATATCCACATAGGTTGTTCTACACCTGTTATGAATAGTCATCATTGACAGACTTTGCAGCGTTTGAACAGGTATGACATATACCTCGGCCATAGACCCTCACTCACACATTCCAATAGGAACCGTAATGACTTTGTGTGACACAGATGACCTAGGCCAGGGATCACTGCAGTGGCTCTTGTAAAACATACAGATGTGACCTAAGGTCTAAAGCAGCAGCACAGTCTGGCAAGGTTGACAGCTGTTTTTGGAGAAAGCAGGGTTCACTTTGCAATCAAGGTAACATGTATATATTTTTCACATGCTAGCTCACATTGCAATGCATATTTTCATACATGAAACCCCCAAAACCCAAACAACACATAAAAAATACATCACAGGATTAAAACCCTACCTAATTTTTCATGATACTAGAGAAAAATTAACAGGCTATATACTGGGAGTTCCCACAGGTTTTTGTAGGATGGTGACATCATAAACTTGCAAAGGTTAAGGTTCACTCCCCAAAATGTTGCTCTTAAGGAGAAAACACACAGTTATCCATTGCAGGATTAAAACCCCCTACCTAACTTCATGAAAAGGAAATGTTAACAGGACATGCAACACATTTGGGGGTTTTTTTTCCACAGGTATATTTGTAGGATGGTGACATCATCAGACTTGAAAAAGGGTTTAAACCCTTTTTAGGTCTTACTACCCCCAAAAGTTGCTCTTCCCAAAGAAAACACACAAACACAGTTAACCAATGCAGGATTCAAACCCCTACCTAACTACTTCATGATACTAGAGATACATTAACACCCCGCTATACATACTAATGGGAATTATTCTTTCCACAGGTATATTTGTAGGATGGTGACATCATCAGACTTGACAAAGGTTAGTTTACCACTTTTGAGGTTTTACTACTCTCCAAAAGGTTGCTTTCCAAGGAGACCACACACAAACACACTTTCCCCCAATGCAGGATTCAAACCCCACCTAACTACTTCATGATATTACAGGAGAGATTAACACCTCAACACATTACGGGGAAATTTTCCCTTTCCACAGGTATATTTGTAGGATGGTGACATCATCAGACTTGACAAAGGTTAGTTTACTTTAGGTTTTACTACTCTCCAAAAGGTTGCTTTTCCCCAAAGAACACACACTTGTCAGTGCAGGCTTCAAACCCCTCCCTAACTACTTCATGTTTTAAAGGGGCATAACAGACACGCTATACACATTACGGGGTTTTTTTTCCACAGGTATATTTGTAGGATGGTGACATCATCAGATATACAAAGTGGGTTACATTAGGTGACATTAGATGGGCTACATTGAAGGAATGTCTAAACACTTTGGCCATGTGATCATCAAAGGTGAGTTTACTATCTACCTGTGTCCCCGGGGCCATAATGACTTTCTTTTACATGCTGGATTACCACCTATGTGGTAATTTTGTGCACTTTTTTTACCCAAAGGGATGACTATGCATTCTTTGCATTCAGCTTGAGGGCATTGTTTTGACCCCGGTATCTGTTCTGTAAGACACTTCTGGAGGATTTTGTCAGCTGTACAGTCATTATGGACCACAGTTCCATTCATCTGCAAACCTGTTCAGCCATACACCTGTTTCCCCTTACCTCTGAGCAGTATCTACTGAACAGGTGGGGTCCCAGGCCAAGACCTGTGTGATGCCATTTGTGACTGGCTTAGAGTTGGACATGGCAATTTAAACATGTGTGTTTGATCTGTGAGCCACTTGGCCACCCATCCTGTGACATAGCTGTTAATGTTAAGCTGGTACACTTGTCCATGATGACAGGTGGGGAATGGTGTAGAAGTTAGTGGGGTCCAGGGGGCTGTGTGGACTACTTTCCCCTCCATCTATGTTCATGGTAACTGTTTTAAATAAGTCAACTAGGTTTGGGAGATCTCCCTTTAAAAAGGGGTTGTGTAGAGTCCATGTCTGGAGATCTCCAATGTCTCAGTGTATGGGTTCCATGAAAATTTTGCTAAATAGCTCTGTAGACCGGCGAGTAGACATATTGGGCAATGGTTTCCAGGTTCTTTTTTGGGCACACCCTTTGTGGAGCGGGATGACTGTTAGTGTATGCCATTCTTTGGGTACATAGCCTGTGGACTTGAGTCTGGACAGTGAATGTAGGTGAGGGTGTATTTCCCTGGGCCTATGTAAGACAGCCTGGGAAAACATACAGTCATTGATGCTATGTTCTTAGCTTTGGTGAGGGCTGTCTTTACCTGCATGTCCATGACATCTGTCTCTGCATCCTTCTGTGATGGACACAGGCCCTTTGGGGTGATGGGGGGAGTTTACACTGAACTTGTCCCCCTGGATGTGGGCAATGAAAGTTGGTTTGGTGTATTTCTTTCCTTTTTTTCAGTAGCTAGCAGCATATTTGGAAGTTGACGCCTACATGTCTGGTATAGCTACCGAAGGCTTTGTGGTTTTATTCTTACATTCCCTATTTGTCTTTAGAAACCCCCTTTGGGTTTTTTTGAGATCATTGTTTCTTCCTGATAATGATCAGTGATGCCTTCCTTTATGAAGTTGGCCTATCATTTTTTTTTCCTCCTTCTCTTGTCTAGTTATTTAGGGAAAACAAACACCTGCTTGTTGTCCTTTTTTTGGAGGAGTGCATCTTGGTTTTATTTGTGATGTCTCATTCATCATCCCTGTAGATGCTCATAGGATGCACTTGTAAATGTTTCTGCAGATTGCATACCATTATCCTATAGCAAGAGGTCTTGAACTTTCCACTTTGGTCTTGGGAAGTGTGCAGTTTGCTTTGCAAATGTCTTCACAGTGGTTACATTGACGGGGTGGGGGGGATGTGGATGTCCAGTGTGATTACTTATGATCTGATATTCCTGGGGGTTTATCTCTGTTGTGGAACACTGGTACCCCATGTTGGTGATGATCATGTCCAGTATGTTGTCACCTCTAGGGGGGGACCAGCTGTTCCAGGGTTTAGAGTTTCTTAACTTAGGACACATTGGGCAAAGGACGTTGTAAAAAGTAATTCACCCACTCAATGTTTGGGTAGTTGTAATCTCCTCATACAATGGTGTTTGATAGGACCTTTATATTTGCCATTGTTCTAGTAGGGTTCCTGAGACAAGGTACATGATCTGTAGCACAAATCTGATGGGCAGCTTTGCAATGTTGGGACTTGCATGGTCTCCAAGGCCTCATGCTGTGCCAGAAACCTGAAGGTGTGGATATCCATAAGGTAAATGGCTACACCCTTCCTTTTGTATTTCACTCGTGGTTTTGGGTCCAAAGGTCAGAGTGGGAGTGTTTTACGTGGATCATATCCACAGCTCATGTTTGACATAGCTTTGTATGTTGGGCAGTGAACACCTCTGAGTAGGCGATATGCAAGGAACGGATGGAGCATTTGCAATGGTCTGTGTATGCATGTATTTCACCAAATGCTTTTTGTGAGGTATTGGCTTTTCCAGTTGTTGAGTTGTTTTGTGAGGTACATAGCAACAGGGGGTTGTACTTTTATAGTTCTAGTGAGTGGTGAGTAGGGGAACAATGTCCTCCTTTTTTCTGCATAGACACATTTTGTGATGAGGTGTGCCACATAAGAGGGTTTCCTGACTACTGTGGAATGTGCATCACAGTTGTATCCACTGTCCACCTGTGACCCGGGCTCTTGTCACACTTACAGTGTGAAGTATACTACCACCTATGTTGTAGTTCTTGGCTACAGAGTTTTAACAAAATGATAATGCACCTTTTTGGGATTTACTACAGCCCCTGGCTTGACAACAGCCATCTGTCTCAGTGAGGCCCCTTTTTTAGGATGTCCACATCTTTAGGGTTTTCAATGATGGCTCTAGTTTGCAGTCCTCTGAAACTTCAGTAGCCACAGACCTTTCCCTGTTAATGTTTACTTCAGGGGAAATAGATACTAAAAGCCTGGGAAGTTATCTAGTCCCATGGCTGCTGTGATACCTTTTGGGGAGTGTTTTTACCTGTGCAGCCTGATGACAGCAACTTTGCAGTCTTCCATTATAGACATGTGCTCTTTCATGGGTAGAGGGGGTTTAAAACTGATCCTATCTGCCAGGATGTTGGCAATATCAGTTGGTCTGTACATTTAGTGCCATTGAGCTGTAACTCAGAACAATCTGAAACCATGACATGGACCTGTCTTTTGGGGAGAGATCTCCAAAACAGTATGCAACAGAGTACAGTTGGGTTACTTATCTTGTTGCATGGGGCAACTATTTGAGGCCAGTAATCCTCTTGTTAAGGTACTTCATTGGTCTTTCTAGCTGCTGAATGCCTAGTCAGATTCATCGCAAGTGTGTTGTGGTACCCCTGAAGGTCTGATGACTGCTATGTGGAACCTCCTTTGACCTACATGCACAGACCTTGGCAGTTTGTGTGAACACATAGCAGATTTTCGACCACTTTGTGAATGTGTTTCTGGAAATAGAGATGACTATCACATTTGTCCATAGATCCCTTATTATCACATCCTATTTAGCCTTGTGTGAGCATGCCCAGATGACCTTTCAGTGTTTCCTGACATTTGCTTTTTTTTAAGGGGTGAGCATCCCCGTATGACCTTTCAGTGTGATGCTGAATGAAATCCACTACATTTGTTGGAGTGTGGCACCCCGTATAACATTTATACTATTTGTATGGAAATCAAGTTGTTTTTTTCAGCAGGGCTCACCTTTTTGTCATAGATCAACAGGGATCATGCTTTTGCAGGGGTTCCATGAGACACTTTGCATAGACTTATCAACATTTCTACATACAGGGGGCAGCTATTCTTTGTCATTTCTACCCGGGGGACACGATTGTTACTGTGGGTGTACATAGGATGGGGTTTCACCTGACACTTATACACATTTGCTGTGCCTGCACTGCTATGTTCAGGACACCATTTCACTGTACTGTTGCCTATTGTACTGGCTTGAGGCATACACTGTACTACAGATCTTAGGCCCCCTGTCATATATTAGCTTGACTTCATAGCCTACACAACCCACATCACAAGCCTGGCCTGATGTTCTCTGTCTGCATAGGCTGGGGGAGGTTACCCATTGCCTTTTAGGGGGATGATACAGCATTCTTTGTGTTTGCATTAGTGTACAATTTTCCTGCTGTTCTGTGCCACTGAAAAGCTTCATGGCTTAGTGGTTCAGTACTGTGACTATAGTGCACAGTATCCTGGGTTCAAGCCCTGTCACTGCTTTTTTTTTTCATGCTGGCCAGACCAGACTGCTTAAGGAACAGTAAAGCAGATATGAGCATGTTTAACTGACTTTGCTCAACTTTCCCGACCTTTCCCAACATTGCACAAGCAATTTTGTTTACATATACTAGATATTGGTAAAGCTGCTTAGCACTGCTTTATATTGCTTAAAACATGGCAATCATGCCTCAGGTGGTGCTGCAGGGGTATGTTGATGCACATACTACACCCCATACATGTTTGGAAACAGGTAGTGTCAAGTTAGGCATCCCTTTTATTTTATGTGGAGTCAGAGGTACATTTCCAGGGTTCCTACTGAGCCAGTGTATGTGTTCGTTGCCTCTTTGCCATGACCAAGGCATACTGGGGATGACTCCTTCTGACTACTGGGGCAGGCTCAGGTTGTTCCTCCACCGAGTCACCCTGTGCCTCTGCAGGCCTTGGCAATGGTGGGGGCTGTTTGGCTGCCCCATGCTTTCCCGCTGCAGCTGTTTTGCAGGATCATATTGTGTAGCATGGCACATACCATGACAATTTGGGTACATGTAGTTGGTGAGTACTGCAAGGCTCCACCAGATGTGTCCAGGCCCCGGGAACCTGACTTGAGCATCCCAAACACATGCTCATTACATTTCGGGGGGTGTGCCTCATTATGGAGTTCTTGTTCAGGTGTGTGTGCATTTCTGATGGGTGTCATCAGCCACGGCTCCAGTGATCCAGCATCCCCACTAGGTGACCATCAGGGATGTCCCCATTGGGAAATGTCTGGTACAGCCCAGATGCCAGATATGGGAATCGTGGTAGCTTCCAGGGCAGCCAGCCCCACATTCAGTATTATGCCCTGGGCATCCCCATGACCTGGCAGTTGATGGAGGAAGCCCTTCTTTATGTAGGCCCTACCCCTCACCAGCTGGTGCTTTGATGTGTATGTGCATGCAGTCAATTGCACCCACTACCTCAGGGTATTCTGCTATTTGCTGGAAGAGACATATTGTTGGCCAATACCTCATGGGAATTGGGGAAATATACATGATCACCGAAGTGCTGACATGGCATTCAGGAGGAACTGGTGCAGTACCCTGATGCTGATGCCTGTGAAATCCCCATCATATCACCAGTTGGTCTCTGGAAGGTACCTGTTGCTAGTATTCTTAGGCCAACACATACCTTGGTTTCCACTGGGATGGGTTCCCTCTGTTGGTTCTGTGGGGAGGCATGGCCTGCACAGCTCAACAATTTGCTGCAGGGGGCTCTGTCCACTCTATAGCCCCACTATCTCCAGCTCATGTACCCCCTGGTAGGTTACCCTGGGTCTGTACACTCTTCCCTGTCCCCCACTGTGGGTTGCTCAGCAGCATTCAAATGGCACCACCCTCAGCATCTTGCACATGTTGCCTTATAACAGCAATGGCAGCCCCTAACATTTTATGTCTCATTTTAAGCTTTTAAGTTTTCACTTCTTTTTTTACTGCAGTGTTGCAGTTTTTCTGAAAAAAACAGGGGGAATTTTTGTTTGCAGTTTTTTAGGTGCTGGGCTGGGCTGGGGTACTGCTGTAATTGGCTGATTCTGATTGATTTCACCTGGCAGCTCTGCTAGTTCCCCTTTGGTTAACTTCCTACTACTTCTTTCCTTCCTTTTCCTTTCTGTTTCCACAGGGGCAGCCAAAAAGCAAACAGCACACCCACACCCACTTACACGGGCACCCCCAAACACAGGTTTGGCCACATTCGTGTATACAAGCTTAGATGGCCTTACACAGGCTTACAGGAAAAGGCTTAGACTGGTTTACAGGCAGCCACACAGTGTAACCCTTTGCAAGAAACTTTAGTGATAGCCACACACCTTCAGTTTCTGGGTTTCAGTTTAGACAACTGTAGACACCCTTTTAGTCCTGAGTAACTCACAGCAAACACATGCCACTCTGCTCCAATAAGCTTACAGTCTTTTGATACATACCCCTCATGATGTCACCATCTTCTACTCTGTTACTCCCCTTACCCTACTCTTACACTCTAGGGACATGGTTCACATAGCGGGAAAAAATTGGGATTCACTATCCTTATCCTCATTTGCATAGGATTGCCTACTAATGCTTGGTTACATCTCTAGACTGAGCTTCCCCTTTTACTCAGTAGCCATGTTGTCCAGCCTGCCATTCACTTGCATGGCAGGAAAAATTTTGAATAAAATCCTATTTGTGGCTTTTTTTTTGTTTTTGGTTTTAGAGTGCAGCAGGTGGGCAGCTTAAACATCGGGGATCGAGGAAAAAAAATTTTTTTTATTATTTTCAAACATAAAAAAGCCAATGGCCATATATTTGGCCATTGGCATGCTTCCTCAACTGGATGCATCCTTTATTTGGAGCTGTCATGGCTATTTGCTATTTTCAGAACGGTTCAGTTGCCAACCAAATACATTTCTGCAAATAACACTCTTCCGGGCAGGTTAGTGTTTCCCGGGTCAAATTTACCTCATTTGCATAGCTTTCAGCAGCAAATGAGGTAATTTGCATAAATAACCCCGTCCGGAAGAGTCTTTTTGGGGCTCTCACCCCCCGGCTGTTCCTGGATCGCGGGGCATTTGGCTGCATGGATCTTACTCTATCTTAGACTCTGTGCAAGCCCCTGAATCCGCCCATTGTAAATTGCTGGCCTTTACATTCAATGTTTTTTTTATCATTCACTTCTGATGAAATTCCTCCTATGATTCCATTCCCGATATCACAAAAAAATAAGTCACTGCACCCCAAAGCTAAAAGACACAGCATCTATGAACACTTATGGAATCCCAGGTGTCTAGTAAATAGCTGAAGCATGACCTAGCAACAGTTCTCTTTTAACAACAGTAGCTAGAGGCCAGCAACAGTCATCCTTTGACAGAGGGGGGCCCTCAATAGATCCTAAACTAATGACCCATAAGTCTGACTAGACTGATATGCAAGGAGAATCATGCTGAAAAGCCCTTTTTAAATCAGTCTCAATGAAAAACCAAAGTTGTGGTTAAGGTTTTGTCTTTCCGCCCCCCAAGGTTTGGAAAAGGGTTTATTTTTTTTCAAAAAAACCAAAATTTGGGGGAAAAAGCCTTTTAACAAGGATTTTTTAAAGGGGGTTTAAAAATTTTTTTTTTGGCCTGGGGGAAGGAAAAAG
>NW_025052867.1:0-7500 GCF_019279795.1 Protopterus annectens | reverse complement strand
TCTTACTTCCCTTCAATATAAATTTTAATATTCCACTGCATAACTTTTCATAAAGAACCCATTCCTTCGACCATTCATTAAGTATATTTATAAAATACTCTCACTGCCATGGCATTAATTTCTTGTACATTCTATACCTAATGCCATCTGGGCCTGATACTGAATCAACAATTACTTACCTAAGTACTTCATCCAATTCAGTAATAGTAATTTATTTTTCAAATTCTTCCTTAAATTTTACTGGCTTTTTTACTTTCCATTCTCTCTTATTTTCCACTCCAATATTTAATTTCATTCTTCTTACTTCCCTTCAATATAAATTTTAATATTCCACTGCATAACTTTACATAAAGAAACCATTCCTTTGACCATTCATTACGTATATTTATAAAATACTCTCACTACCACAGGATTAATTTCTTGTACATTCTATACCCTATGCCATCTGGGCGTGATACTGAATTAACAATTACTTACCTAAGTACTTGATCCAATTCAGTAATAGTAATTTCTTTTTCAAATTCTTCCTTAAATTGTACTGGCTTTTTTACTTTCCATTTTCTCTTATTTTCCACTCTTTTTACTCTCATACATTTTTCACATGCTGTACTACAGTACTCATAATTTGTTCATGTATTCTTTTAACTTTCCTTTTACATTTTTAATTTCCCTCATTATACTGATATCCTCTTTTACTATTTTACCCAAATTTGCAGATACCTCTCTTTTAATTAATATCTCTGACTAAACAGTAATGCCTTATTTTTTTCTCAATTTCTTTTATATATTTATTTTTCCATATCATAATGCTCACTTGTATTTCCTCTAAATTCTCTAATATATTTGTATACATTTTCCTGTATTTCAGTTACTCTTCCCTTCTTACATCATACTGCCATTGAAAAAAGCACTTTTATATACTTTTTTTTACTTTCAATCCAGCATTCAGATGAGTTTTTATAGAAGTCATTAGTGTTCATATGATCCTTCCATAACTGCAATATTTCCCACTCTTCAATTTCATTCCATAATTTATTTCTCATTTATTATTGATTTATTTATCTGTTTATTTGTTTGCCATTTGTTTACTGATAAAGTCTAACTGGGACAAAAGAGACCCTTTTCAGAGGAGGCCTGAGGAGAAAAGCTCCATGTTACAACATTATTAAAGGAAAATTAGACAAAAAATATAAGGTATAAATATGTGAGTATTGGAATTACAGTGAAACGTATGAGAAGAATGCACTTAAGTGCAATCCTTAAGGTACAAAAAGTATTATATTACAGTCTTAATAATGGAGTACAGTCTTTGTGATAGAAAAAGGCATTCTGGCAAGTTTTTTAATGTAGAGATACAAAAGAAAATGAGAAGGGGGCTATAGGGATAAAAAGAGATTGATTCATGGTTTGAAGATAAAAAGTAATTGAGTAGGCATTGAGTACATTACACGGACAATAGATTGTGGTAAAGTACAATCAGATCATGTGACAGAGCTGTTAGAGAGAGAAAGGGAGAAATAAAAGAGGGAAGAGGATACATAGTTTGTGCAGGAAGGTTGCTACAGCTAGGTAAAGGATAGAGAAGACATAGTGTTAACATTGTATAAAGTGTAAAGATGTGCACAGAGGAAAAAGTCTAGAACAAGAAGGAAGAGGAGGAGGCAGAAGAGCAGAGGAAGAGAGAGGTAGAGGAAGTGTGAAGAAAAAAGCAGAGTGAACTTTACAGGCGAGTCATAGAGTACAAACACAGTATTATCAATTTCAGCAATTTATTCTTTTTATTCTATTTCCTATTTTAATATATTCCCTTTCTTTCACATTGATCCATATTGCTAAATGGTTTGAAACACCCATCACAAATGTATCACCATCTGCTACCCTCCAAGCCTTCCAATTATACAAAGTAATCAATTTCAGATCCATTGACTTCTGTTCCACACAGCTAATCTACCATATTTTATCACTTCCTGTTTTTTTAGATCTTTCCCTTTCTTTTTACATTTTACCTCAAATCACAATTAAAGTCCCCAGCAATTATAATATTAATGTCACCCACCACATTCTCCAATTTTGATGAAACAGATTCTTCCTTTCCTTGCTAGTTTTATATGCATTTAATGCTATAATATTATAAACACATTCCTTCCACATCACGTCCACAGCAGTAACCTTCTCATCCTTATCAACATCACATCAAGTATTTTCACTATTTATTTAAACAACCACTCCAGAATAACATTCACTTCCTAAGTTTTATAACATATTTCCACCCCACAGTTTTTCTGTTTGCACTCTTTCTTCACTTGTCAGGAATCTTACATTGTCTAACAGAAAAACATCCAAATTATATTTAGCATACTACTTCAGCACCCCTATTTTCTTACAGTTAGTAATATTGTTCAGATTTACTGCAAGCGGTCTAAAATTGTTGCTTTTCCTTATTTTCCAATTTAGAAAAAATATATTTAAATTTTCATTTTCTTATTTTTACTCTTTACTCAATTGAATATTTTTCTTGGTACAAATAATCCATGATCCACAAAACTAGATTTTTCACCGGTCAGAACTTCAAAAAATTATTAATATCAATCCCTTCTCCTGACCTCTTTTCCTGCATGTACATTCTTTCCTCGTTCCCTCCATACATTTATTTTTCTACAGTTTCTTCTTCTCCAAATTCACCTTCTCCCCAGCCTCTTTTTCTCTTTCCTCATATGTTTTCTGCCCCTTCTTTTTCCTTATTTACTATTTGCTCTTGACAATCCATTCAACCTGCATTCAGGCACACACCTTCTCACTGTATCTCATTTTTGTATACAGTGGTAACATTGTACAAATATATGGTATTTTCCCCATCAATAATGAATTCAGATAGACCTTTTTCCTGAATGCTAATCTACATGTCTTACATAGAAACCATATTTCTTTTATTAAACCTTCGGAGTGCAATTTAATTAAATCATTTTCCCAAATGTTATCCCTAGCAAAGACTTTCTTCATTCACTGAAAAATACACACACAATTTTTACCACATCACTCAAGTCCTAACATTTGCCTTTATTCAAGGTTATTTCCATTTTGTTTAAACATCCATTCAGACAATCCCTCATTTCTCTCATCCATATTTTGCTTTTAGCAACTAAAACTATATTGTCTGTGTATGTCAAAACTACTTCTATTACTACCTCCTTTTTATATCACATATCAATCATCTTTCATTTTATAAGCTATTTCCTTCACTATCACATATATTACCAATGCAAACAATACACCACTCATTAGACATCTTTGTCTTAAACCACACTTCATGCAGATTTCTTTACTCAGCCACCCATGCACTACCATTTACACTCTATTATTTTGATAAGCTGGCATACACACCTTCCTAATTCTATTACCTATTTCATACTTCTGCAGAACATTCTACAAAACATTGTGTCCTACTGTATTAAATGGCTTGCTAATATCACCTACCACAAATTTCATATACTCTCTTTTAGTTATAAAATCATCCAAAATGTATCTTACAACCAATAACAATATTTCACATCCCTTCCATTTTATACCACATACACTTTCTTCCATAATATACTGTATCCATCCTTCTATTTTTCTCTCTATTATTCTCATAAGAACATTATAATCTGTGTTATTTGTGGTATTTAGTGTGATAGGTCTTCAATATTTTATTTCATTCTTCTTACCTCCCTTCAATAGAAATTTTAATATTCCACTGCATAACTTTTCATAAAGAAACCATTGCTTCGACCATTCATTTAGTATATTTACAAAATACTCTCACTGCCATGCCATTCATTTCTTGTACATACTATACCCTATGCCATCTTGGCCTGATACTGAATCAACAATTACTTTCCTAAGTACTTCATCCAGTTCAGTAATAGTAATTTCTTTTTCAAATTCTTCCTTAAATTGTACTGGCTTTTTTACTTTCCATTTTCTCTTATTTTCCACTCTTTTTACTCTCATACATTTTTCACATGCTGTGTACTGCAGTGGTGGTGCTACGGTAGCATTGTCGCCTCATAGCAAGAAGTTGTCTCATTCGATTCTCAGCTAGAGTGTCTTCTGTGGGGAGGCATACATGAATGGGGCACGCCTTCATTGAAGGTTGTGCATCAGGGCTGGTAACCCGGTACGTAAAAATCCATTACCAATCATTAGCGGACCGGAGTTCTGTTGTGGTGACCCCTAACCGGGAAAAGCTGAAAGACACAAACAAACATTTTTTACATGCTGTACTACAGTACTCATAATTTGTTCACGTATTCTTTTAACTTTCCTTTTATATTTTAATTTCCCTCATTATACTGATATCCTCTTTTACTATTTTACCCAAATTTGCAGATACCTGCCTTGTAAATAATATCTCTGACTAAAGTAATGCCTTAATTTTTTCTTAATTTCTTTTATATGTTTCTTTTTCCATATCATAACACTCACTTGTATTATCCTCTAAATTCTCTAATGCATTTGTATACATTTTCCTGTACTTTAGTTACTCTTCCCTTCTTACATCATACCTCCATTGAAAAAACACTTTTTTATACTTCTTTTTACATTCAATCCAGCATTCAGACAAGTTTTTATAGAAGTCATTTGTGGTCATATGATCCTTCCATAACTGCAATACTTCCCACTCTCCAATTTCATTCCATAATTTCTCATTTATTATTTATTTTTAATTTATTTATTTGTTTGTTTGCCATTTGTTTACCGATAAAGTCCAATTCAGACAAAAGAGACCCTTTTCAGAGGAGGCCTGAGGAGAAAAGTTCCATGTTACAACATTTTTAATGTCAAATTAGACAAAAAATATAAGGTATAAATATGTGAGAATTGCAGTTACAGTGAAACTTATGAGAAGAAGGCAGTTAAGTACAATCATTAAGGTACAAAATGTATTATAGTACAGTGTTAATAATAGAGTACAGCCTTTGTGATAGGAAAAGGCATTCTGGTAAGTCTTTTAATGTAGAGATACAAAAGAAAATGAGAAGAGGTCTATAGGAAAAAAGAGATTGATTCAAGGTTTGAAGTTAATAAGTAATTGAGTAAGTGTCGACTACATTAAAAGGACAATAGATAGAGGTAAAGTACAATCAGATCATGTGAGAGAGCTGTTAGGGAAAAGCAGAAATATAAGAGGGAAGAGGATACATAGTTTGTGCAGGAAGGTTGCTACAGCTAGGTAAAGGATAGAGAAGACATAGTGTTAACATTGTATAAAGTGTAAAGATGTGCACAGAGGAAAAAGTCTAGAGCAAGAAGGAAGAGGAGGAGGCAGAAGAGCAGAGGAAGAGAGAGGTAGAGGAAGTGTGAATAAAAAGAGCAGAGTGAACTTCAGAAGAGAGTCAGAGAGTACAAACACAGTATTAACAATTTCAGCAATTTATTCTTCTTATTCTATTTCCTATTTTAATATATTCCCTTTCTTTCACATTGATCCATATTGCTAATTTTTTTGAAATACCCATCACAAATGTATCACCATCTGCTACCCTCCAAGCCTTCCAATTATACAAAGTAATCAATTTCAGATCCATTGACTTCTGTTCCACACAGTTAATCTACCATATTTTATTACTTCCTGTTTTTTTAGATCTTTCCCTTTCTTTTTACATTTTACCTCAAATCACAATTAAAGTCCCCAGCAATTATAATATTAATGTCACCCACCACATTCTCCAATTCTGATGAAACAGGTTCTTCTTTTCCTTGCTAGTTTTATACGCATTTAATGCTATAATATTATAAACACATTCCTTCCACATCACGTCCACAGCAGTAACCTTCTCATCCTTATCAACATCACATCAAGTATTTTCACTATTTAAACAACCACTCCAGAATAATATTCACTTCCTAAGTTTTATAACATATTTCCGCCCCACAGTTTTTCTGATTGCACTCTTTCTTCACTTGTCAGGAATCTTGCATAGTCTAACAGAAAAACATCCAAATCACATTTAGCATACTACTTCAGCACCCCTATTCGGTATTGTAGTTAGTAATATTAGTTCCTTTCAGATTTTAACTCGCAAGTGGTCTAAAATTATTGCTTTTCCTTATTTTTTCAGTTTAGAAAAATATATACTAAATCTTTCATTTTCTTATATTTTACTCTTTTACACAATTGAATATTTCTTTTGTATTTCAAATAATCCATGACCCACAAAACTAGATTTTCTACTGGTCAGAACTTCAAAAAATTATTACTATTAATCCCTTCTCCTGACTTCTCTTCCTGCATGTACACTCTCTCCTCATTGTTCCCTTCATATCTTTATTTCTTCTACAGTTTCTACATCTTCTCCAAATTCACCCTCTCCCCAGCCTCTTTTTCTCTTTCCTCGTATGGTTTCTGCCCCTTCTTCTTTTTCCTTATTTACTGTTTGCTCTTGACAATCCATTCAACCTACATTCAGGCACACACCTTCTCACTGTATGTCGTTTTTCTATACAGTGGTTACATTGTACATATATATGGTATTTTCACATTAATAAAGAATTCAGATAGGCCTTTTTCCTGCATGCTAATCTACATGTCTTACATAGAAAACATATTTCTTTTTTTAAACCTTTGGAGTGCATTTTAATTAAATAATTTTTCACAAATGTTATCCCTAGGAAAGACTCTTCATTTACTGAAAAATATACACACACTTTTTACCACATCACTTAAGTCCTTACATTTGTCTTTATTTAAGGTTATTTATATTTTTTTAAACATCCATTCAGACAATCCCTCATTTCTCTCATCCATATTTTGCTTTTAGCAACTAAAACTATATTGTCTGTGTATGTCAAAACTACTTCTATTACTACCTCCTTTTTATATCACATATCAATCATCTTTCATTTTATAAGCTATTTCATTCACTATCACATATAATACCAATCCAAACAATACACCACTCATTAGATGTCTTTGTCTTAAACCACACTACATGCAGATTTCTTTACTCAGCCTCCCATGCACTACCATTCACACTCTATTATTTTGAAAAGCTGGCATTCACACCTTCCTAATTCTATTACATATTTCATACTTCTGCAAAACATTCTACAAAACATTAAGTAGGGACTCACCATGGCCGGCATCGAGTCTGGCAGAAATGCAAGACTCCATGCAGCCATAGCTTATCCAGGAACAGCCCAAAATACCATGTAAGAGACCACAAAACAGCTCTTGCATGCAGCGCAAGTAATTTACTCTACGCTGAAAGGCATGCAAACAGGCTGATTAGTGATCCAATGGCTGAAACCAGCCCGTAAGAGTTTGTTAGGTGCAGAAATGTAGTCAGTTGATAACTGAGTACTTTTCTGCAATAACACAATGGAGCCATGTCAGTCTAAATAAAGTGTGTATATGTGCTTGGGCGCATGCCACGGCCAAACATGTGCCACACTGGGTACAGTAACCCAATACAAACATGAAAAAAAAAAATTTTTTTTTATCGCGAGTTAAGCGCAGGG
>NW_025052866.1:0-10330 GCF_019279795.1 Protopterus annectens | reverse complement strand
CAATGCCATACCTGTGAGCCTTACTGGCCACTGTGCAAGACCACCCCTGTGACATGGCGTGTGGGTGCATTGTCTTGTGAGGGTGCTGACCACACAGACAGGTGTCCCCATCTGCACACAATGGTGTGTGTGCCGAGGTGTCCGGCGGACATATTCTGTACCGGTACAGCATCCGACTGCTGCACACCGTGACCACAGCTGACAGGTGACACCTGCGTCAGTAGCCAGCACACTGCGGACACCTGCAGAATGTCACAATACCTGTACTGTGTCATGCCATGTATGTGATGTCTCTGTCCACTGTAGCCTGTGTCACCGACCACAGGCGTCAGGTGCAGTATATGTGTGGACATGTGCATCATGTACCATGCAAGCAATGTTACACTGTATCTGGCTCCGTGCTCCGCAGGTTTATGTGTATAACCTCTCTTCTTGCAATCCCGTTCTGTTCTCTTATCACAAAAGCTCTGCACCTGCTCCCATAGTATTCCTACTAAAAGTACATGAAACTAAATGGAGTACTACACTGGCCTAGAACCCCCTTGTCCCACTTCCCTATAGGTGCCTTCTGACCCGGTTACACAGCAAATGCATTCACGTTCTCTGGCATGTCGGGGTCAATTGCTAGTGACCTCTCCTGTTCAGATGGTGAATCTGGGCGTCCTGGGCACTGTTACAGGTGCTCATGGACACGGACAAGACACCTCCCCAATGAACATAATACATGTGACAAATGCAACTATATAGCCAGACAGGGGCTGTGCTCTCTCAAACCATGACCGGCAAGCCCAAAACGGGAGGGAAGGACACCATGCACCCACAAACCCAGTGTCACATGTGAGTTTTGCAAATGCTAATCAAACACGAACACACTAAGACATACCTGGAGGCACTGTTAAAACATGTCATGAACCTAACGAGCCCTCTGAAGCAGACACACAAGCAACTGCCTCCACAAGACATAGGACATGCAACACATAGTTCTAACGCCAGTGTGCTAAACAGTCAGAGCCCCAAAGGAAACACACAAATGCCAGACACACTTGTAATGGGGGGCCCCACTGTCAGACACCGCGTCCCACCCACCAGACTGAACAAGGGAATGATCACAGTAGGCTGCCTGTCAGGCTGGAATCCGCCACATAACACATGCACTCAGGTCACCCCCAGCATGTACAGGTATGACGGGGTCATTGCCCATCCTGGTGTCAACGGCTGGAGACATACCACCCTGGGATACTTTAAAAGGAGACATAGAGGGCCACTCAGATTGTGTAGCCCAGGCCAGCATGTCCCTGACCGTGGGCAGTATGCCACCCTCATCAAGTATGATGCCACTATACTGGCTCCAAGTGGTCACCCTTGATAATGTGCCTGGTTCCCGGGTGTCAGTCTGGGGGATCCAGATTCCTCATACCTGGGATGACATGCTTGGCATGCCATGCCCTTCGGGTATGGCTGTTCGCCCCTGGTCTTCAAGGGTTTGGCTAAGGCACCTGCCACCCCACAGTGCCCACTGCAGGCAAGGCTGGAATGATAAACCTACCCCCCTACACTACAAACCTGGAGAACAGACAGGGTAATACTGCTCAGTGCCAGTGGCCCGCCCAAGCTGCACACCCTCAAATGCCCTCCTCAGTATGGAGGACATCGATGTCAGTGCTGTGACTGAAACATTGATCAGGGCTGCTGAGAGCACCCCAGCACTATCAGGTCATACCCCATATCACGCGTTCAGGACCATAACCCGGACCTAACACAGAAGGAGGGGGAGTCTCCATTTCCATGAAGGATACACACACCTCCTGGTTGGCAGTAATGCACGTAGCGGGGGAAATATCCAGGTCAATTAACCATGGGTAGGACTGCCCTACAGTTTGTTGCATGCTACAGACCACCCTCCCAAACCCAGGATACCTGCACAGCCTTCCTGAAGACACTGGTGAGTATGAATGCTCTCACAACACCGTCATATTGGGTGACATCAACCACCCATACATAGACCGGGAACATTACCCAGGACACAACACCCTACACCAAAGGTTCCAGGTGTTCATACACCTGAATGCTGTGGAACAACCATGCACCATACCCACAAGGGGAACTATACTAGTTCTGATCATCACACATGGGGACATGCTCCACACAGGATGTACATCCCTCAATGTGAGGTCAGACCATATAGTGAACTCACTGGAGATCCGCATCCTGCACCCAACACTGGCATGAAAACCACAGTGAAGACCTCTCCACAGCGAACCACACGTCATATGACTGGTGTGGTACCCTACAAGGCCTCCATGCCAGTGGTAAACACAGGCCACACTGTGAAACCCTTACAAATGCCTTCTTTAGCACCCCCCGGAATGTCTGCAAAATCCTGATAACATCAGGACCTTGTCCACCAAAAGGGAGGCACATGGTCTGGTGGACCCCAGCCATTGACAAACCGTACAACAAGAGTTGAAAGCTAATACATGACAGAGCAATATCAGTACCAGGAAGGCATCACTGATTAATACCGGGGTTACATACGATCACTCATACAATCATCCAAGGCCGCCTGTGGGACTGGTACTGCAAAGGACACATAAGACAACCATAAGGCCTTCCCTTTGCTATGGTAGGAACATGGGTGGAAGCACACAGTTATGGAATTACTCCAGAATGGTACAATGATCACTGAACCCACAGACATTGCCAACAAACCAGCGGACATGTTCCATGCATACATCTACCCTCCCCAAGAGGGACGTATCCATCCCACCAGAGTCTAGCCTCCCAAACATCCCTATGCCCAGGGAGAGCTGATATCTGTTAAGCAGTGAACACAGCATCAATGGGACCAGATGGTGTCCCCCGGGTGTGTGCTACACAACCTCATTGAGGCCCTCACCCCCCCATAAGGCTGCTGTTTCATCTTAGCCTTACTACGGGGTACGTCCCGATGGATGGCAAAGGAAATGTGGTCCCACTACACCAGGGTAGTGCTCTTATGGACTCTATACATCCCTGCCCTATCAGCTTGACAAGCCTTGTCTGCAAAGCTGTGGGAGGTCCATACTGGAGCCCATAAATAAAGACATTGGTGTACAGCAAATGGGGAAAATACCCACATCGGCTTAGTCAAGGGCAGATCCTGCCTCCCAAACCTGGTCGACCTGTTTGGAGGAGTCACTAAGGCCATTGATGGGGGGCGCGGTTTGACTACCATGACCTGGCGGGGGGTTCAAACCCACTCCATGTGGGCATCATAGAAAGGCTCACCCAGATGTGAGACATATGTCACATGATGGTTTGCCAACTGGATGGAGGTCAAACCCACAGGGTTTGTGTTCCTGGTGCCATGTCAGACTCCAAGCTGGTCCAGTGGTGGCCCACAGGGCTCAGTCCTGGGCCCCTCCTGTTCGGCATTCAACTTTCCAATGTGCATGCAAACATAGGGGATTGTGGCAGACAAGGTATGCAGATGACTGCACACCGCCACCATACTCAACACCCCATCAGACACACATCCACCTGGGGTCTCATAGAAATGGATAACTGGTGCCCGAGCCATGGCCTGATGCTACATGCCACGGAAGGTATAGACCTACCCTTTGGGAAAGACATGTTCACCCGAATTACCATATAGGTGGTAATCCATTAAACATGGTGGCGTGATCAGGGACATGGGTACCAAACCTGTCGGTAACCTCTCGACACTCACATTGCCAATGTGGTTGGGAAGCATTCCACTGTGCCCACCTGGTCATGAAGGGATTCACATCCACATCAGGGGAGGTCATTGTACCCCTGTACTCTTCACACATCAGACCAATGATTGCGTACAACTCCACATTTGGAATGTACCTAACCTGACACCTGCAGCACTCGGAAGGACCTCAAATGTTCCACAACACAGGGATAAAGGTGCTGAGACATATGTCACACGCTGCCCAACTGAGGGGACTCCTGCTGTATACCTTCTCATCCCGTCTGCTCTGAGGTGATCTGTGCCTGACATACACGGCCATGTCTGACCTGGGTGACATGGACATGTTCCACCTCCTAGGCTCCAAACAAACACGGGCACAGAAGCAACTGACAGAAACCTCAACACGGACATAAATAGGATGTGCTGGAGGGACAGGGTCATCGCCCAGAGACCCCCTACAACATGGACAAGATTCCCAGCCCATGTGAAGCAGAGCCCCTCACTGACTCTGTCCAAGAGTAATCCTGACGTGTGGATGTGTGATCGTAGGTATGCACCAGGCATCATCTCTGTGTCACTGCTGGACAGAGGGACAGCAGACCGATGGATGTAGTATCCTCATCCTAAGGGGTGGTGAAAGCCACACACACTCTGGCTAGGCTTACACATGCTGTAGGGCACATAGCCTGGTATGTACCTATGCACCTATGTACCTATGTAGGAGTCCATGCAGGTTGCGGGTACCTGTGGTATGCTGATATTGCCAGATGTGCCTGTGGGTAACCCACAGCTACACGTGGGGGACTGATAACAGTGCTCCCAGTAGGCACATGCAAGTACACCATATTAGGCATATAGGTTAACAGAACCAACATGGTGCTACACATGTAACCGCATACCGTGTACACAGCTCAATGTATGCTGCACCTGCACTACATGGTATGTCTGCTGCATGATGTCAGTACACAACCCACGTCACATACGCACCTGTCACCTGTCATACACAACCACTGAAACATACACATCACACACTATGCGGACACAGGTATCACATACACCTCTCACTATCTTGTCCACCCTGTGCATCAGAATATATTTGCATAACCGTGCACCGATGGTGTGGATGACAGTGCTGCGGCAGAGGCTTCATCATATGCACAGGGTGATATGTGTGCCAGGGGCATAGGCTGTACCAATGGATGACATCATGTGTGTGTAAGGGCCGGTGCATTTACTGGGCATGACTGTGCAGAATGCATGTGGATGTGGTGGAGCCCTACAGTTGTGTCTGCTGTGTGTGGGTATGTGTGTACACAGTTCAGCCATCTGTGATGCCTACACGGGGTATACTTGACAGCCCCAGACTGTACAGTGCAGGTTGTATGGCTCACTGTGTCCAGCTGTGGGCACGTGACCCGTGCCTGCCTGGGGTCGCACGGGCACTACCGGGTGGAGGTATGGAGTGGCCACTCTCCGATGACACATGTCCGCTGGAACCGTGTCCATGCTGGGACCAGCCAGGGCCACGTCCACGTGGCCTGCTGTGTCCTGGTGTGGTTGGTGTAGCACCAGCTGCACTGCTGCTGCTACCAGCACTGTGTGAGTGGGCATGAGAGGTGGC
This sequence comes from Protopterus annectens, assembly GCF_019279795.1. Classification (NCBI taxonomy): domain Eukaryota; kingdom Metazoa; phylum Chordata; order Ceratodontiformes; family Protopteridae; genus Protopterus; species Protopterus annectens. Next base: position 5,012 of record NW_025052866.1, on the reverse strand, counting down.
CGCACGCGACCTGCACTAGGTGGTGTTGCTGGCCTATGGCCAAGTGTCCTACGCCTCACCCATACCAGGTGTTCCAGCACAGACAGCTCACGCCGGATTGACATGCCTCGGTCGAGGATTCCAACCATCTCAGCTAATCGCCTATCCAGAACATCAGCAAGCTGCTGTTGAGCATTCGCCAATGACTGGATGTTCTCATTTAGGGAATGGATTGTGGCCCTCTGCAGCCTCTGCCCTTCTTGGTTCTGCCGTTCAGCACTGCCTGTGCCGCATTACAGTCTGGAACATGCGTCTGGTGATACCAGCTGCTGCACCCTGTACAGCAGGTGCATGTCTACCAGAGCTCCTCCTACGAGCAGCACCAGCCACATGCCTGTGTGGCACATCACCAGTCATTACACTGGCAACATGGTGTGTACCCGCACCTTCTGTAGCCACCACACATTCCTGCTCAATGCCAACAGATGCTGACTGTCCTTCCTCTATGGGCAACGGTGATGTGGTATGTGTCGGCATCTGAACCGTGTGCGGAGGATGAAGGGGACATAGGTGGGATGTTAATCAATGGCACAGCTTCTGCCCGTGACAACCCTGCCTGTGCCTCATGCATATGGTCATCACCACAAGTATCTGTGGGGACACTAGCATCAGATGGACCCCGGGGGGGGAAAGCACCTACACCACCTGTGAATACAAAGACATACTGTGATACATTAAAACACGCGCAACACGCAAAAACACACACGCAGACACACACACCCCCACACACACCCCACAGAAAACACACACGCAGACACACACCCGAGACACACACACCACACACACCCCAGAAAAACACATGCAGACACATCATGCATGTGATATTGCAGATGGCATGCAGCATTCCCACACCACAGCTCAGTGAATGCAGGCCAGACATTAATAGTGGTAGTATGCACACTGCCCTGGGGTGCACACGACCTCAAGCAGGTGTCATTTCAGTAGGCATGCAGTACACACATTCATGGTAGTTGCATGCATCACCGTGATACACCGTGTGGCCACAGGAGGTTAACAGTACACATGGCTGGCGCACTTTGTCATGTACTCCCCCAACTTGCGATAACAGTGGACATGTGACAATGGTGTCCCACCACATGCACCACATCAAACTGGACGTCACAGTGCAGTTTATGTGTACAGGCTACAGATAGAATGCATGTGTAACAAAAATGTCTGTGCAGGTGTGGTGGGTGAGCTGTGTACATAGCTATACAGTGGGGAGTACAGGCACTGTGCCACTGCATGGCAGCAAGACACAGGTATGTTTCTGTGGATGCGTAACATGGACGCATTGCATTGCCATGTCTCCAACACAGTCATGCTGCTCCACAGCACGTATATGGTAGACATTGGTGGCACCTCCCGTGGCTGCAGACAGGCATTGCGTTTGTCTGGTGTACCACATCAGATGTACAGGTGGTCCACTACAGCTATGATCGCACTATGTGTGGACAAAGTGCAACGGTGACTACCCACTCCAGATGTACTGTGTGGCAACATGCCTGTGGGTATCACCCATGGCCATGTTTGACTGGGTCATGGACAATTGTGTGTGATGGGCATCGTGTACACATCCCTGTGGTGGCCCATGTGACATACACCCATACTAGTCTGAGGTGTCACAATCCCGAAGGCTATGCAGACATTGTGGATGTCTGCTATGTCATGCGTAGGTCATGTCATGGTGTGACAAAGTTGCAGACAGAACACCACGTGCATGGGACATGTCATGTGCCATGTCATAACGTGTGCACACAATGCAGGGGCATAGGTCACACTGGTAACACCTGTGTGCTGGCCAGATCACAGCTCACTATGTGGTACTGTGTGCATACCGCAAATGGCATTCCGATGCATACTACACATGCAGCCATTGTAGAACACTTCCACCATTGTATGCATAGCTGACTGCACATATCACACCGATGGGTTATGTGGTGTCATGCCGGTGTATACTAACAGTTGTATCTACTGTACATGGGTGGCTTGTGTGTCGGGTGGTGCTACCTGTATACCGTGACTGGAGCAGACCCAGGTGTGCATGTCATACCTGGCCACATGGGGAATATCTATACACTGTAACATGCCTATTACTAGCAACAGTCTCACCTGTGACAGACCCATGGCTGTGCGACACGCCAGAGGTACCTGTATAGGGGCGACACAACAGTATACACATTATCCATTACTGTAGCCACAGTAAGCACTGTGCATGTCACATCATGTACCTGTGTGGTAGCATGTGTTATGCACATGTCTGCAAACACAACGTAGCATACTGTAGTATGCAGCTTGTGGCCATATACCTGGCATGTGTTGGTACATTATGTGGTGTACTGTGACACCCACACCTACGTCAGTTATCATACACACATGCAAGACTGACTTACCAGGCAGCTCCAGGCTCGTTGGTTGGGAGACACCCACCTCCACGATGGCAGCGAGTGTTTCTGCATGATATTAACTGGGTGTCCCCAGACTGGCCAGGAGCTCCTCCGTGTGTGTGAGTGGGTGCTGGCTTGGTGGCCCACCACCTGTCCCACCTTGTTCTCTGGCGATTGCAGCACACTGTTTCGCTGCCATATTAGGTCTGTGCAGTGTCGGGGATCTGCTGGTAGGTGCGGTTGTTGCCACCCACGTTGTTCACCCTCCTGCGCATATCCTGCCACAGTCATCCCGCTGCTGTGCTTGTTGTGGCACATGGCTGAATAGTAGCTCGTAGTTGTCATGGAGCAATGGTATAATCACGTCATCCTCCTGGCGGCTGAAGGCTGGCAGCCAGGAATGTGGCATTATCTGTAAGACATAATGATGGTGACAGGTCACATTTACACTGATGTACTGGCATACTGCTGGACATACATTGCTATGACATGTACGACATCTGCACAGTAATCTCTGCGATGCATCATGGCAGTGACACAGCTGACGTGTTGCCGTCACACCATTAAGCAGTGGGTATCATATCATATCTGTGTGTCAACTCATCACACTGTACACACACCATGTTGATGGTAACCTGCTGTGGACATGTGTACCTGCCTGCACCTGTGTTCATACCAGTTGGCACGTGTCCCAATGTGCACACAGTTCTACTGTTCACCTGGATGCTGTGCATATGTCACTAGGCATCACGTATGCAGCCATTATGAACGTCAGTGGTGGCACTGCACACATACACATGGACACCTGTACATGCATGTGTTGTGCCATGTACATCTACACAGCACTGTACGGGTGTTGGACAACCTGCCACGGCTCACCTGTATTGCACATGTGATACACATGGGACATTGTGTAACCATGTGACATTAGCAGGAAAGGTCATGCATAGCATGTGCGCGCGCACGTTGTACACACCAACACACAGCACCTGTGACACCACAGGGTCCATCAGTGCCACATTACTGATGTGGACGGTTGATAGTGCAAGTGCCATTTGTCCATCGCACCATGTATGACTGTGATAGCACGTGCAGCCTTGCTGGGCAGGGCTGCATGGTATGGCAGGGTATGTCACATACATGGCACAGGGATGTGTCCCACCTGGGGGTACTGATATTGGCAGGGTGGCTGTCCGTTCCATATGTCATTGCTATGTGTATATGGACATTACACATGTCTATCATCATGGTGTGGACAATGGCCTTCTGTAAGGTAGGCAGCACGCTGCTTGGTGGGGGTGTGTATGGTGCATGCAAGTATCGCACATCCATGCATACATTACCCTGACAGGTGCTATGTGCTGCGATATTGTTCAACACAGTGCTGTATGTGCCCACACACTGCTATCCCATGCACATGGATGGTTGCCTGGCCTGACATGGGTACCACATATGTCTACATCCAGTGCCTGCTGCCACCCCCATGTCAGCTGGTGCACCACACAGCACCATCCCTCCCACAGGGAGCGTGGTGTTGGGCACAGCATAGGTATCCATGTATGGGGACAGGGATGTTCACATAGCAGGGACACTGATGGTATCATCCATCGGACCATACACGTATGACGCACACCTCACACACACAGCCCATTCAGTATGTTGTTTGCAACACTGACACAGCTATACTGCTAGGCCAGGGACATTCCCAGCGTCATACTCAGATGCGTGAACATCTGTCTGTGGCATGGGCTACAATAATGGTGGGGTTCAACACATAACGTGTTTGAGTGTGGCTGGCGCAGACATTCTGTGAACATGTCTACACAGTAAGCCTGTTCTACAGTAGCCAGTGGTGATGTGATGTGCACATGTCGATGCTGCACATTGTGTTGGTGTCTGTCTGTCCACAGGCCAGTGGTGGGACACACAGGGGTATTAGTGAACATATATGCATGCCACCCTGTACTGCTGTACTGCTAGCTTCTCGGGTGCTAATGTGTCATGGACATGCACACCTTACCCGAACAGGTGGTAGTGGGTTGCCACCCGTACCCATCTCCTCTTGTGGGTTGCTATGATCCAACACCCTCTTTGTATTGTATGTTCAGGCTATGCACCTGTGTGGGGCATGTGGGCATGCAATGCACTACTGCGTACCTTTGCACCCATTGCAGAACATGTCACACAGGTACACTGGCAGACATACACTTCACAGCTTGATGACGGTACAACAAGTGTTGTACACACGTAACACATATCCTGTGGGACATGGTCATATGTACAGGCATGTCCAACAGTCACGTACCACTGCTACCCCTACATGACGGATATGCAGTACATGTGGCGGTACAGCAACTGTCACATGTCGTGCAATGCCCCCTACCTACATGGCGTGGTACTGCCTGTGAGGGATATGCGTCTGCATCCATGCTATGGCCATAGCTGACAGTTGTACATCGATATGTGCAACATACCTCATTTGGTGTTCTCATGGGTGCATGTTCAACATAGCTCTGCATTGTTTGTGTCTGTCACACAGTCATTGTTTACATGCCAGCCATGGTGTACTGTGTGTGATTCCATGTA
>NW_025052865.1:0-11426 GCF_019279795.1 Protopterus annectens | reverse complement strand
GACCCTGTTTCATACTGGGTTTAAGTTCTTTTTTCAGAATTCTGTGCTGTAAACCAGCCATAAACCAGCTGTATGCATAATTCAGAAGGCATTTTTGTATGCATTTCACTTCTTGGTTTGCAGCATCACTCCATTACTCATGCCTCTGAAGATAACCAGTTGTGTTACCGCAGTGTTATCCTGTAGGGAAAACATACTTTTGTGAAGCTGTTGTACTATAAATTATTGACACCTTTAACATCACTTAGAGGCTTGTATTTGTATCTTGTTGGCTGGTTTTCCTGTACAGTGTCACACATTCTGAAAGAAAGGCTGTTGATGATAGTATTCATCTTTCTGCCACATTATTTCCGTTTTGATATACGGAATGTTGTATGTTGTCAGAAGTGATGTCAAATAAGTACTACAGCTGTAGTCTCCAGTAAGTCTTTCTACAGGGAACTTTGTCCAAGAACCTGAAATTTGGATCCAGAAACATGATTATTCTTGTGGGTGGAAAACCAAGTTTGAATTTCAAGGAGAGTGTTGAAATTTGGATCCAGAAACATGATTATTCTTGTGGGTGGAAAACCAAGTTTGAATTTCAAGGAGAGTGTTGAATTAATGAGACATAAGTTATAGAATTGCTGAGAGCTGAGGAAAGTCTGCCATTTGTCTTCAAGAGGGCACAATGTCCTACATACAAAGTCTCACTGCTTATATTACCGAATTTTACAAAATGAACCGAAAACTGTATATTTGGTAAGTTACATGATTTATTTTCAGAACACAGAATTGTATGTGATATCAGAAATGACCAGATGAGAATCAGATTGTTGAAATATGCATTTCAGCATTAAATGAAATGACCTGATGTGTGCAGAATGAGTGAAAATAACTTGTCACAACAGTTCTACACTACACTTGATCATTGTCAAAAAAGGTTGAGAACTGATACAAGAGAGGTCACATAGGAGTTGTAAAATTCCATGTGAAATGAATACATTGATGAATACAAACAAAGCTCCTCTTTAGCACTCTTCAAGAAAAATCTTGATGATTGGATGGGAAATAGAAAATTCACCCTGGGGATCACCTCTGTGGCTCTGTTAGACAGTGGCACAGGAAAATCATTTTCTTGGGTGGCAAAAGTCAGGGTACCTTTTTGGCTGGGCTTGTATAGGCCCCAGGGCCGATAGCCTAGTACCTACCTATGAAAATAAGTATAAATAGAGTAAAACTGATTAATGGAAGGCATGAAATGCATCAGAGACATATCACTAGTAAGTTTTCCTTGAGGTGTGGCTGTAAGGATGATAAAATGAAACATCCATTAACCAAGTGCTCAGAAATTGTAGATTGAGAAATCATTTTACTGTAGTATGTGAAATGAAATAAAATTTTATTCATTGATGTGTAAGAGAGAATAAGTATTAAAAATATGTTGTTTTGTACGTAAAATGGAAAATGTGTACAAAGTAATTGCACAGGGTAGTAATAGATAATTTGCAGCAAGAGTTTGTCAGAAATCTTGGCTGACAGTTTCAAAATAATCAGTGTTTTAATTATACTAATGGTGCAGAGTGTGACGCAATGTCACCTAAAAAAAAAAAAAAAAAAAACACTGAAACTGAAAGAGGAAACTGGAACCTTTTCATTGTGTAAGTTGCTTGCTTATTCACGTAATTATGGAACGTATTTGGGCCAGAAGATGCATGCATATGAATATAAAAATAAAACAAAAATAAAAGATTCATTTTTCATAAAGTGACAGTGGAAACATTTATTTTATTAGTTATTTAACTTGTCAGAAGCTTGGTGTGTTGGAAAAAATTCATAATGTACATACAAAGAGTGATTTGCTGCTTTAGTATGATGACTTATTTACTGGTTTGAGCTATTTTCCAAGATGTTACTATATGCAGATAAATTCTCTAGACACCCTTGTGCTTCCAGAAGCTAATTTTTTTTTTTTTTGGGGGACTTTTATTGTAGCTTTTAAGAGTAGAATTAAGAAGATGTTAAGCAGAATGGATTGCTTGACCCTGATTGAGAAACCGTGAGGACTACTGAATGGTCAAGTAATATAATTGCCATTGTGAAGCTAGATAAAGTTTAATATATGCATAGATCACAAGAACTTAATAAAGCTATATCGAAGATATGTATTCCACTTCATGCAGTTGAAGTAGTTTTAGCTCTGCCAAAAATTAAGTGTTTTTCTGTGCTTGATACTAACCAGAGATTTTTGGCAAATAATGCATCTATGAAAGTTTCCTGGATATGTACTTTTAATTCACCCCTGGGAAGATGCATTTTTTCAGACTTGCGTTATAATTTCATCAGCATATGAAGTATTTCAGAAAAACAACTCTTAAATTGTTTGAAGTGCCTTGAAGATGTTTAATATTATTGATTATATAATGTCATGGTTTCACACCTTAGAAAAGCATAATAAAACACTAAGTTACTCAGGAAACTGAGACTGTGCAATCTTAAGCTGAGCAGTAGCAAGTTCAAAATCAGTTACAGACCTCTGATATCTGGTTCACTTTTTAACTCGAGAATGCATAAAACCAGATTATGAGAAAGTCAGGGCAGTGATATCATTACCTTCTGATTGAATGCTGTGAACAGTTTCATTTATAATACATTCTGAATGTGTTAATTATATGCATGCTATTAGGGGTATGACAGTAATAAGATGTGGAGTGTTATTGAAGTACAGAGGAAGAAAAAGTTTTGAAGTACTTACATTTTAGAGACAGAAGTATCCAAAGCTGAAATATTTTGAAGTGACTAAGTCACCTGTATTACAAGTAGATATGAGCCAGAATATAGTGCAGTGAGGCTGCAAAAATACTGCATATGCAGTCAAATGCATTTACTGACATTAAGATCAAATATGCCCAGTTAGAAAAATTGCTGCTTACCATAGTATATACTTGTAAAACATTCCTTGAATTGCAGAAAGAGTGTTTGTGAAGTGACCATAACTAGTTTGAGTGTGTTTAAGTGCTTCCATGAAGCACCACCAAAATTTGCAAAGATTATTGTGGTTACAGTTACATAAATATGAGTTACCTGTGGAGTATAAGCCAGGAAGATAGGTGCATATAGCAGATAGTGATGCTAAGTCATTCTTAATTGCAAGAATAAGACAGTATGCTGGAGTATGAGCTAGTGTTTAACTGAATAATTAGAAGCTTTAATAGTTTCCTTGGAGTACTGGTGTGGTGATCCTGAGGTGCATGTGCTTCAAGAAGTGGCTATAGAAGATTGAGTGGAATAGAAAACTTGCATGTAGGAAGAAACAGAACTCTAGTCTTCATTTAAAGAAGCTATTATTTACATAAATGACCTAGTATTTTAATTTTTTAAGAAGATATAAGCTACTACACTGCATTCGTAACTGCACTACCTTTCTTTTTAATTCAGAGATGGTGTCCCTCATGATTGCTTGAGTTTGAGATCCCTGAACATTCAAGACTATATTTATTTGGTATCTAATGACTGTTATTCAAGGTTTCCTGCAGTCATAATCTTGACAGATACTATGAGTGAAGATGTGATCAATGCACTAAATGGTTTATTTTCAAAGGCTTTCTCTACAAATTCTTGACATTCAACTCCCATGGCAAAGCACTCATTCAAGCACAACTCATTAACTAATCAGCTTGCCACAAAAACAAAACTATTTTTCATGGATGTATGCCTATATGCATGTCCCATAGTCGGAACTTCATCCCCCTTAGTTTTATATGCCAAGTCTGTGGTGGTACAACAGTGGGAAAAAGAGAAATACCTGGAAGGATAACACTTATGTGAGCAATAGCTGTCTCTGTGTCTAATTAAAACACTTTTGGAGAATCTCAAAATTGATAGATTGTAACCCAAATGAGTTGGTGTCCATAGGGTTGCATTTTATTATATGCACAGAAGCCATTTATAAGGTATGAAGTTAGAGCTATAACACTATCAGATGATGATTCATAGTGTGCAAGTGTGGCTTTCAAGAACCTTTAAAAGATGTGGAATTTGATTATGCTACCTCTAGTCCTAACACTGGCAAAATTGAGAAGAGAGTGCAGAATGTCAAGAACCTCATGAAGAAAACCCAGGATGTTAATAGTGATTATTATGTGTGTTCACACTTGGCGGTAAAATGTTTTGCTTCGGGCTGTTAATGTGTTTCCTCATCATTTTGTGATTTGTCATAGATTAAAGAGTAAAATTCCTGCATCTTTACTTAATCCCAGGAATCAAATCCATGTACAAGATAAGCTGAAGCAAAAATTATTTGAGAGAAAGGTCCTCTTCTTTTGTGAAGGAAAGAGAAGAATGGGATAGTGTGAGAATGTGTTTTCTTTACCAAGTTAGTCCCACTAAGCTTCTATCCTAGTTTTCACTAGAGACCTGAGTTAGCATTCATACTAAGGGGAATTTTAGAAGGATTGCAGGGAAATTTCCCTTCTGTTTGTTGAGTTGGGGGAAAGTGAATGTGTAACACAGAGATGGAGATAGCATGGTTGCCGATAGGTTGGACAATACTGAAAATGCAGTTGTGATGCATATGTAACAGAACGTATACTCAAGAATACCATACAGATAAATTTAGCCATATGATACCAACATATTGTTATGGAAACATGGCAATTAGAAGTCTTAAAAGTTGTGTGACTCCCGTGCCCTGGCCTAGCAACCAAGAAGCCTCAATCCTCACCACTAACACCAGAGACAGCATCTCATATATGAGGAAAGGATAATAAATACACTCAAAGTGCAGTTGCCCTTAAGCGCACACAGAGATCACAGTCAGTCCGGGGCTGGTCGCTCCCTTGCTCCCCAGGTCACCAATAAGACGCCCCACTGGCACAGATCTAGGGTCCAGATCTTAGCCTAGCCCAGCAAGCTAAAATCTCCAGTACCCTCTCTGTCCAGCCAGTGCTTCGTGTCCCTGCCCAAGTAGCTGACATACACACACTTTGAGATAAGTTTATACAGCCACACAGACACTCCTGAGGAAGGCTGGCACAGGTTCTCCAGCTCTGCCCTTTTTACCCACACTATACGGTAGTAATTACTGCCACCTCCCAGCTAATATCAGCTACCCAAAGGCCCTTAAAAGGGTGTCCAATTATTACTGTGCAGTATTATTATCCAATTGGTAAGTGCGACTAATCAGTCAAGGCTTATTAGAGTGGCTTTGTGCAATAAACTCTATAAATATGCAATGTACTCTAGAGCTTAACTTATCTCTACACAAACCAGCCACAGTTAAAAGGTTTTAAAATATTAATTTAAAATACTTTCTACTACACAGTGCTAGTCAAAAGAGTTCAGAGATCACACAGAAATACTTAAAATAAATCAGTAGTACAGTTCTGACATCACAGAAAAATACTTAGTCTAATCTTTATAATTCCTGGCTACTTCTAGTAGAAAACACAGTTCTAACATACTACTTACATAAAGAGAGCATAAGACAGTGCTGTGAGTTGGATGTTCAGACAAAAATACTTAATCTCTGGTTCTTCCTGTTTAAATTGAAACTGCACTTCTAATTAAATATTATGTCATCTTTTTACACTTTCCTGGTGTTCCCAGGCTGACAGAAAATGCATTTACGTTCTTTTACACTTAGAGCAATAAAGGACATTCCATATGTAAATTCTGGTCATTAACTTTAGCCTTAAAACAATAGGCAGGATGCTTACTCCAGACTCACTGACTCTAAATTCTATCTTCAAAGGAACAGACATAAAGTAATTTTAATTTCAAAGGACCAACAATAAATGTTTGACTTAGCTTTCTTTTCCACAGAGGGCAGTGTTGCCACATAGTTTTAAGTTCAACATTTCACAGTATTTACAAATGATAGAATTACGTACCAAATTTATTTAACTAGGCTGGCAGCCTTCACCCATCTCTACCAGTCTTCATATTTCTCCGCCCCGAAGAACTCAAGCTAGTTTTTCAAGTGACCCTTGAGAAACGCCGCTTGACAGGGTCAGGTCTATCTCGGTATACTTACCCCATTCCCTGTCTTGAAAGCCCATATGCATTGGCATTGCCACTCCCACTGCGTTGCTGCACTGACTTATATGCTTGCAACCCCAGGCTCCATCTTAGCAACTTGGCATTTTGCTGACTGGCTCTGTTTAACCATGTTAGAGGGTTGTGATCTGTCATAACAGTGAATCTTCTTCCATACAGATAAGGCTGAAGTTTCTGCAATGCCCACGCTATGGCTAGACATTCCTTTTCTACAGCTGCATAGCATTCCTCACTTGGGTGGAGCCTATGACTGAGATAAACCACTGGGTGCTCTTCCCCCTTTGAAGAAATCTGGCTAAGTACAGCCCCCACCCCATGGTTTGAAGCATCCATCTGCACAACAATTTATTTGCTGTAATCTGGACTGGCCAACACAGGGGGTCCTCCCAAAGCTTCTTTAAGCTTCTGGAATGCCTGCTCACATGCTGGGGTCCACACTACCTTATCTGGCCTCTTCTTTGTCAGGTCTGTGAGGGGAGCAGCTATGGTACTGTAACTGGGGACGAACTTTCTGTAGTACCCTGCTGGCCCTGAAAATGCCCTCACCTGCTTTTTAGTAACAGGTGCAGGCCATGCCTGAATGTCTTCCACTTTGGCAGGTTCTGGCCTTATCTTACCACTCCCCAGTTTATGCAGGTAGGAGACCTCCGCCATACCCACCTGACATTTGCTTGGCTTAATGGTCAGCCCTGTCCTCTGTAGTCTGCCCAGCACCTCCCTGACATGCTGAAGGTGCTCTGGCCAGGAATGGCTGTAGATGGCAATATCATCTATGTAAGCAAGGGCAAACCCTCCTGCTAGGATATGATCTACCAGCCTCTGGAAAGTTGCTGGGGCATTCTTCATCCCAAAGAGCATCTTTGTGAACTCATGCAAGCCAAAAGGAGTCAGAAAGGCTGACTTCTGTCTAGCACTGGGAGTCAAGGACACCTGCCAGTAACCCTTGGTAAGATCAATGGTTGTAAGATCAATGGTTGTAAGATACTTAGCCCCCACCAAGCTGCTCTAGAGCCTCCTCTATCCTAGGCGTGAGGTAAGCATCCGACTCTGTGTGACTATTTAATTTCCTGTAGTCCACACAGAACCTGGTGCTGCCATCCTTCTTTGGCACCCGCACCACTGGGGAGGCCCAGGGACTGTTGGACTCTTGAATCACCCCTAGTTCCAACATCTCCTGTAACTCCTCCCTCAGAGTCTGTTTGACTCTCTCAGGCATCCTATAAGGGGCCTGCCTAATAGGCCTTTGGGGTCGTGTATCCACCTGATGCTACACTAGGTGGGTGCACCCTAGTTTCCCAGTGAACATGTCCCCAAATTCCTGCAACACTACTCGGATTTCTCGAACCTGGGTAGGAGATAGCTGCTGGGACATTGCTACCCCTTCCACTGAGGTGTCAGCCCGAGCCTGACTGAGGAGATCATTCCCCAGATCTCCCTCAGACTCCTCCTGAAATCCACTGCAAATGCGCAGCACAAGGGCCTCCCTATCATGGTAAAGTTTCATCATGTTAACATAGTACAATTTGTGCCCCTGCCATCTGCCTAGCAGTTCCACCATGTAGTTAACATCACTTGAATTTCTTAACACCTTGTAGGGACCCTCCCAAGCTGCTTGCAGGTTGTTGTGTCTGACAGGAATGAGAACGGTTGCCTGCTGCCCCACCGCATACTCTCTAGCTCGAGCATTCCTGTCATACCACACCTTTTTCTGTTGTTGGGCTTCTGCCAGGTTCTCCTGGGCCAAGCCCATGAGTTCCCTGAGCCTTGTCCTGAGGTTTAGGACATGTGCCACAACAGACTCCTTGTGAGACTCGCACTCACCTTCCCACTCATCTCGAATTAAATCTGGAGGTCCTCTCACCCTATGCCCATACAGCAACTCAAAGGGTGAAAAACCTATGGGTTCCTGAGCAACTTCTCTGTAAGCAAACAGATGGGGCAAATATTTGACCCACTCCCCCTTAAACTGATCTGCAGATGCCCGTAGCATGGACTTGATTGTAGAGTTTAACCTCTCAACAAGACCATTAGTCTGGGGATGGTAGGGGGTGGTCTTCATGTGCTTCACCCCACAGGACTTCCACAGACAAGCCAGCAAGTCTGACATGAAACTGGCACCTCTGTCAGTATTTCTTTTCGGAAACGTACCCTGCTGAAAATCTGTAACAAAGCATTTCCAGTCTTCTCTGCCTCAATGGAGGACAAAGCCACTGCCTCAGGATATCGTGTAGCATAATCCAGTACCACTAGGATATTCTTTTTCCCTGTGGAACTTGGGTTACTCAGAAGACCCACAATAACCTTAGCTACCCTCTGAAATGGCTACTCAATCACAGGCAAAGGCATCAAAGGAGCTCTCACCTTGTCCTTTGCCTTGCCTAGCTTTTGGCACTGCTCACAGGTCCTGCAGTACCCTGTTGCATCTCTGGAAATTCCAGTCTAATAGAAGTTCTGCATAATATGCCTCTTAGTACATTTTATGCCCATATGATGGGCAAAGGTAATAGCATGGGCTATGGCTAGAAGCGCCAGATGGTAGGCTCTAAGCACTACCAACTGCTGTACTCTCTCACCTTCTAGCCCTCCCTCAGGGGTCCATTCATTGTATAGTAACCCTTTGTCCCAGTATACAGATTCCCCCTTTCCTTGAGAATCAGGTGCCTCCCTAGCTACCTGCCTCAGGCCTTGGAATATAGGGTCTGAGAGCTGAGCCTGTCTCAACTCTCTCCTTGTAACCCTTCCCAGCTCCACTTCCACAGGATGTCTGGCATCCTCTGACAGTGGTGCCTCACTGTCAGCCTGGGTACTTATACTCACGTCTACCTTTGCAGTCGCTCTGTCCAAGGGACCATCAGTACCCACAAGCAGCTGTGGCTCACCTTCAATATCACTGCTACAGGGTAGCTCCCTCCCTGAAGTGACCACCTCACCAGTCCTGGCTGCAAGTATGCAGTCTGTCTGGGTCTCCCCCAGGATACCAGACCCACATGCTTGTCGCCTAGCCTGACTGCGTGTAACTGCATAAGCACATGGTACTGCCTCTTCCAAATCCTTCCCTCTCAGGACATCTGCAGGATGGTAGTTCGGTACCCTTGTTGTCTCAAGGCAACCCACTGTTGGAATTTTGTCTTTCCCACTTACTGGCTCCCTCACCTTTGGTTCCGCACCTTGCCTCCATGGACACCTGTATGCCACATGGCCCTACTGGTTGCATTCAAAACATTTAACCCTAGCTCCTGGATGTGTACCTGGACTAGTGGCTTCCCCTGCTACTGGCAGATTCTGTTGTGGCAGTCTGTGCTGCCCACCATGGGTTCCTTGAGACCCATGAGCAGTACTGGGGGTCCCCTTCCTGTGCAGGACTGCCCTGCTTGCCAGGTATAGGTCTCCCTTCTTCCCCAACTCATCTGAAGTAGCACATTGTCTATCAGCTAACCAACTCCTCATGTCCTCAGACAAAGTGCTAAGGGCTTGTTCCCTCACCAAAAGGTCTGGCAGCCCTTCAGCAGTGGTGACCTGACATCCACTCACCCACCTATGGAAATAAGTGCTCAGTTCAGCAACATATTCACACACACACTTTCGTCTGCCTTGTGTCTATACTCATGAAACTTTTCCCTATACATTTCAGGTGTTAGCTTAAACAGTTCTAAAAGATATTTCTTAACAGAAGTATAATCAAAACATGCAACGTCAGACATTTTAGCTAATGCAGTTACAGCTTTACCATGGAATAAGGGGTTCAGGAACCATACCCAGGGCCCATGGTCAACTTCATACTGTTTACATACCCTCTCAAACATATGAATGAAACTATCAAAATTATCCCCCACTTTAAACTGCAGAAGAAATGTACTGACCTTTTGTGCTTCTGGGGTCCAGCTACTCCCTTCCCCATTACCTCCATGACTCTGGCGAAGAGTCAGCATCTCCTTCTCCTGCCCCCTCTGCCTCTCTGGTTTCTCAGTTTGCAGACATAACAGTCTCTCATTCTCCTCAGCCTGCAAATGTCGCAGTCTCTCATTTGCTTCTAATTCCACATGCCTGATCTCCATCTCAAGTCTCTTTAGCTCCAGCTGGATTTTTAAGTCCTCTGCAGAAAGGTTGAGCTGTCCATTCTCCGAGGGAATTATATCTCCACTGCCAGTCTGATTGTCCTCCGGATTGCTGTTTTCTGATGCAGCTGTAACCAAGGCTGCAATCAGGTCTGCCTTAGTCTGGTTTCTATGCACCAGTCCCCTAGTCTGGCACATCTCTGCCAGCTGGCTTCTTGTCAGCTTTCCATACTCCTCTGCTGACATGCTGAAATAAAACAATTCTGATCTGAACTCTTGAGTATTCACTGCGTGGCTGTTTTAGAGTACAAAACACCTTCAGAGCTCACTTTACACAAGCTACAGGATTCACTCTACCCACACCACTGCAATCCAATTAGTATTTGCCAACTAATTAATGTGTGATGTGGATATCCCACCACTGCCAAACACAAATGTGATGCCAATGCCCTGGCCCAGCAATCAAGGAGCCTCAATCCTCACCACTAACACCAGAGAGGGTGTCTCGTATATGAGGAAAGGATAACAAATGCACACAGTAAAGTGCAATTTCCCTTAAGAGCACACAGAGATCACAGTCAGTCTGGGGCTGGTCGCTCCCTTGCTCCCCAGGTCCCCATTAAGACTCCCCACTGGCACAGTTATAGGGTTCAGATCTCAGCCTAGCTGGGCAAGCTAAAATCTCCAGCACCCTCTCTGTCCAACCAGTGCTTCGTATCCCTGCCCAGGTAGCTGACACACACCCACACACACACTTTGAGATAAGGTTATACAACCACAGACACTCCTGGGGAAGGCTGGCACAGGTTCTCCAGCTGTGCCCCTTTTACCCAGACTATACAGTAGTAATTACTGCCACCTCCCAGCTAATGTTATCAGCTACCCAAAGGCCCTTAAAAGGGTGTCCAATTATTACTGTGCAATATTGTTATCCAGTTGTTAAGTTTGACTAATCTATCGGGGCTTATTAGAGTGGCTTTGTACAATATACTCTATGAATATGCAATGTACTCTAGATCTTAATTTATCTCTACACAAACCAGCCAAAGTTAAAAGGTCTTAAAATATTTAATAATAAATAATTAAAACCAAAATGCAATACTTTCTACTACACAGTGCTAGTCAAGAGTTCAGAGATCACACAGAAATAGGTTCATAGGTAGGTACTAGGCTTTCTGCCCGAAGGCATTTATAAGCCTAGCCAGAATGTGTTTGCTTTCGCCACCCCCTTAGATTAGTTCCCCGTGCCTCTGTCCAGCAGAACCACTGACGTGATCTCCAGGGTAAACTTTGTTTCCCATCCACTCATCAAGGTTAATCGGTTCGGAGTCTGCC
>NW_025052864.1:0-10041 GCF_019279795.1 Protopterus annectens | reverse complement strand
AACAAATAGGTTTTAAAAGCAAGGGAGGGGTTGGGGCCCAAAAAAATTTTTAAAGACTCTGCAATGCAGATGATTGAGATTGTTGATATGTGTCCAGTACTAGGGCACTGGTACAGGACACACAGGAGCACCCTAGCACTGCATGCTCACATCTCATACCATGCTAGACAGCCCCAACACACATAACTAACTGTCACAGGAGGGATAGTCCCCATATATGTCAAGGATACTGTGGTGGCAGCCAGGAGCATACATCCTACTTATGGAACCACTGAGTGAAGGCTCAGTGTCTGTTATTTGACATTGAAACTGCAGGTATGAGCACATGGGTTTCTATCCAGTTATTGTACATCCTGACAGTACATGGTCTGTACACTTGTGTGCACTGAGACTGGACCCTAGCCATCTGACCCGTGTATTTCCATGTACATGTGCATAGTGCCTGCATATTTGCAGTGTTACCTACTGGAACGGGAAGCTTGTTTGTTGTACAATGGACTACATGCAGCCCTGTTTACTGTAGCTTTGTTTGCATGCATGTTTGCTTGCAATTACCCTGGAATACTGATCACACCTGCAATGCATAGCTATGGAGCTTCTGTGGACTCCTAGTGCCATCTGCATAGCCTACTATATGTATTTCCATGTCCCACTTGACAGGATGTCACTGTTTGTCCTGTTCACATGTACATTGCCGGGACACAGTGCATATGACTTACCTGGCATGTGTCCACAGCATATTTTGCTACTGCTAACTAATCACAGGCACTACACCTTCACATATTCATCTTCTGTTGAACTACCTTTTTTTAGGACCCTGCACCTGGGCTTTCAGATATTGGAAAAGGCTCTTTCCCCCATAGTGCCTATGTTAGGAGGGCTCAAATGACAAACCCACCTTCATAGGAATCACAAGGGGTAAGAAACTAAGAGCAATGCTACCAACCAGAAGTCTAAACCTCCCGATGCATGCACCCAAAACACTCCTTGGCATGGAGAACATCATATCTTTTCAGTAACAGATGCCTGGTTCAGGGCTACTGAGAGCACCAGCACTACCAGGTTTAACCCGGGTTTATTTCTTTGAAACAGTCACCAAGGCCATTGATGGGGGAAAGGGGGTTCACACAGCCTACCTGGACCTTGCAAAAACCTTCACAACAATACCCACTTGGGCATTCAGAGAAGCTCACCAGCTTAAATATAAGCCCCCATGTCACTAGATGGATTGCACAGTGGCTCAAGGACAGAACCCCCATGGTTCATTGCTGGAGCCATGCCAGACTCCCAAAACCCGTTAAGGTGTCCCCCAAGGCTCAGTCCTGGGACCTCTCTTTTTTGGTTTTATTTATTGGAGGTAAAGGCCAACACAGACGGACTGTGGCTGACCAAATATGCAGATGACTGCAACTGGCCACCATAATCACTCTCCAGCCGACAAGCATCTTCCAAAGGGGGATCATAGAAACAGACAACTTGTGCAGAGCCATGGCCTTCAGCTGAACAGTGTTTAGAGAGGGGAATGCGCATCCTGTAGTCTGTTCTCCTAGTTGCCAAAAGGGACATCTCCCAAACACACAAACCCCCCTCAACCAAACACACACAGGATTCAAACCCCTATCTGACTATGTTATGACACTTGAGACGGAGACATTAGCAGAGCACGCTATTCGCATTACTGGGAGGTTTCCCTTCCCCTGTTTACTTATAGGGTGCTGACATCATCAGTGTTTAGAAAGGGAATTGCATCCTGTAGTCTGTTCTCCTAGTTGCCAAAGGGACATTTCCTCACACACACCCTCAGCAAACACACCCCTTGCCATTGCAGGATTCAAAACCCTCCCTAACTATGTTATGACACTTGAGACAGATGCTTTAACAGGGGCTATTCGCATTACTGGGAGGTTTTTTTCTCCTGCTATACTTATAGGTGCTGACATCATCAGTGTTTAGAAAGGGAATGTGCATCCTGTAGTCTGTTCACCTAGTTGCCAAAGGGACATTTCCTCAAACACACTAACCCCCTCAGCCAAAACACACACTTGCCATTGCAGGATTAAAACCCCCTACCTACTATGTTATGACACTTGAGATGGACACATTAGCAGAGTGTGCTATTAAATTACTGGGGGGTTTCCTTCTCTGCTGTACTTATAGGGTGCTGACATCATCAGTGTTTAGAAAGGGGAATGTGCATCCTGTAGTCTGTTCTCCTAGTTGCCAAAAGGGACATTCCTTTCACACGCACTAACCCCCCTCAGACAAACACACACACACTTGCCATTCGCAGAATTCAAACCCCTATCGAACTATGTTATGACATTTGAGACGGACGCATTAGCTGAGCACGCTATTCGCATTACTGGGAGGTTTTCCCCTTCTCCTGCTATACTTATAGAGTGCTGACATCATCAGTGTTTAGAAAGGGAATGTGCATCCTGTAGTTGTTTCCAGTTCCCAAAAAGGGACATTTCTCCCACAGACATACACACCAACCCCACTCACACACACACTTACCATTTGCAGGATTCAAACTCCAACCTAACTATGTTATGACACCTGAGATGGACGCATTAGTGGAGTGCGCGATTCACCTTACTGAGAAATTTTTTTTCTCCTGCTGTACTTATAGGGTGCTGACATCATCGGTGTTTAGAAAGGGGAACCAAGCACACTCTGGCTAAGCTGTCATTCCCTAGGGCAAACAGCCTAGTGTTGACCTCTACACCCATATGTTTAATTGTCAAATGCACATTATTTGTTGCTGATAGACTGTTTGCACATCTTTATTGCCATAGCATTCCCTTTTTGTATGAACAACTTGTGCATCTGTGGAAGATGTTTGCATATGGGAGGGATCCACTATATCATATGTCTCTGTAGTCATTTAACTGTGTGCACTGGGCAGACTGCTGTAATGTGGTTGGTTCCTGGAATAACACATAAAAATACCAGATATGTGTGTCCAACTGCTAAACTGAGATTTGGCCTAAGTGTGTGAGCATCCCCAGTTCAGCCTTCCCATGGCATGTTGTCTGACATATGTCTCATTTATCAAAGTGTGTGAGCATGCCCAGTGTGAGCATTCCATATGTTGGACTCTGCAGCCCACCACATTTGTGGATGAGTGTGAACTTCAACAAATATCAGTTTTGGTTGTGTGTCATGTTGTGTAGTTACTGTACAACTGCTTTGTGTGTGAACACAACAGGATTATACTGTGCCTGCAGTGTTTGCATGGGATACTTTGCATACAGTTGTCAACATCCTTTCACACTGACCTAACACTGTAGTACTGTATAGTGTACTGGTAGTACTTTGACTGTGGTGGACAGTATCCTGGGCTTTAGTGCTATCACTGCTTTACATTTCGATAGTGGGCAGTTGTGTACATCTGACCATGTTGCATTCTGTTCAGATATGAACTACTTAAACCAGGCTTGTCCAACATTGGTAGTGTATTCCACAACATAGGTGTACATTTGCAAACACTAGCAATGTGCCCTAGTCCATGTCTAATGTTTGGAGAGTGTTTTGTCCTTCAACACACATTGTAAGTGGAGTTTGCCATGACATATGTCATGGTTAGTATACTGTGCCTCTGTCTACCTGTGACATGACAGTGATACCCAGGATAAAGCTACCATCTCCCATCCACTCATCAAGATTCCTATTGAGGAAGATTGATAAGTGACTCTATGGGTAGCCTGTACTGGGGTTCACTCATGGGGGGGGGTGGCTTCTGTGTTATGGATCATGCAGTACAGCTTGTCCTATGTAAGTCAGTGCTGGGGTTCAGGTCTCTCATGTGCATAGCTCACTGCCATTCAGATTGTACAAGGTGCAGCATGTTTATTGATACCAGCAACACATGGCATCTGTGCAAGCTTTTTGATACTCCTGGTGAGGTACTGTTGGGGACTTTACGGTTGATGGAGGTGTCTGCTGAGGTACATCCCACAGGGGCTATTGTAGTAAATTTTCCACTGATGAAGGATGACTGCAGAGCCACAATGACCTCCCCTTATCTAGATCTGACAACCTTCATGATTAGGTGGGTATATGGTATGTTTCTGTAAACACTACAGCACATGTTTGTCCAATGCAGGATATCTATCACCTTGTGTCCCCAGGTCTCTCATTACATGTTAACTACATAATGGGTTAACACCTATGTGGTAATTGGTGGGCACTTACTGTATAACCACGGGGTTGACTATACACTTTCTGCAATTAGCTTGCTGACATGGCTATGGCACCAGTTGTCTGTTTCTATGTGGCCCTTTTGTGGGATGCTTGTGTCAGCTGGTGGATCATATGTGGTGAGCAGTTTGTAGTCCTCTGCAAACATGTTCGGGCACAGTCCTTCCATGTTTGCCTGTACCTATGGGACATATATACCAGACGAGGGAGATCCCAGGCCCAAGCCTTGTGGGATGCCAGTTATATCTGGTTTGTAGTCTGACATGGCTGCAGCATGTCTGACCATGTCTGTTCTGTCCTTGGTCTGGTTTGCAACCCCTCTACTGACAGGGGTTTATATTTAAGCTGGTGAGCTTATCTATAATGAACACGTAGGGTATTGTATAGAAGCCTTTGCAAGGTCCAGCTACGCTGTGTGGACCACATTGCCCTCATCAATGACCTTAATGACTGTTTCAATTGAGTCAAACATGTTTGGGGGCAGGATCTGCACTTAGAAGGCCACACTGGGTAGGGCCCGGAGTCAGTAAGTCCCCAATATCTTTATGTCTGTGGTACATGCTGATCCTTTCCATAGCTGTGCAGACCGAGCTTCTCAGGATTCTGGGGTAGTAGTTGACAGTATGCATTCAGGCAACACCTTTGTTGAGAAGGACCACTGTTGTTGTACACTGCTCTTTGGGTACATATTCTGTGGTAAGGCTGACATTGAGCAGTAGTGTGGTTTGGCATTCCATTCATCTTGGAGTCCATGTTGCACAAAGCCCAGGACACCATCTCATACCATTGCTGCTGTGTGTTTTGCTTTGTAGATGTTGGCTGTTACCTCAGCATCTGCAATGTCAGGGGGCCAGCAGTCTGCTGGGATAGCTATTCTGCATTGGGGTTTGCACTGCACCTGTCAGGATGTATGTTGGCAATATGTGTGTGTGTTTGTGATATTTGTGTGATTCAGGCATATCTGTGAATTCCCAACATGGTTCCTACCATCAGTTGTAAAGCCTTGGGATTATCCTTAGTGTCCTGTACAATTTGTATCTTCATAGGTTCATAGGTTCATACTAGGCTATCCACCCTAGGGCATTTGTTAGCCTAGCCAGGTGTGTGTGGCTTTGCCACCCCTTGCTATGTGAATATTATGGCCATTTATGATTTGCTTTGCTGTGCCTCTGTCTGGACATGACACAGTGAAGACCCCCAGTGTAACTCTACAATCATCCATCCACTTGGCAAGATTCCTGTTGAAGAGTGTCAGTGGGGGGGTCTGTCTAACATGGGGGGGATTCTGGTCCAGGGTGTGGGAGCCTCTGGATTATGTATCTGTCCCACCAGCACATCCTATTTCATTATTTGTTGAGGTTGACATCTCTCACTCTCACAGCTGATGGACTTGAGTTTTCTGGGGTGGAGCATGTCCATTACTCCTGTGTTGGGGATGGACTTCTACAACAGGCATGCAATGCCTCTGTGTAGGGAGTATGTGACTGCATTCAGCTGGGGTGTCTCAGCCAGGCAGCATATGACATATATTTGAGAACCCTTTGGGTTTTTAGGTTTTTCCTCTTAGGTAAGGTACATCCCATATGAGGCATTGTACTAGATTATGGGTGTGATAGAGAACAGTATAGGGGCACAATGACCTCTGTTGACGAGATGTGAATCCTTTCCTGATAGGGGTAAAATGTAGACAGTCTCCCTGCCCACTTTGGAAATGTGGGTCAAATAACAGGTTACTGTCCACTTGTGTCCCTAGGTCCCTGATACTCCTTCCATACATAATGGTTTACCACCTATGTGGTAATTTGTGGTACCTTGTTTGGTATTTGGTGGGACATTCATACTGTCCAGTGTCTTCAGGACGGCTTTGGGGGTTTCCTTTTGTGAGAGTGTGGTCTGTAGCATGCTACAGACTGTACAGCAGTCTTGCCTACAGTTAGTTGCACATGGGTGGACTCCAATGCCTTGTGCATTGTCAGTTACCTGGACGTTTGTGTGTCTTTTGAATATGGATACTCACCCTCCTTTTATGTTTTGTTCCAGGTTTTGGGGCCATGACACATGAATGGTATAACCTGGTAGTGCTGGTGTGCTGTCAGGAGGCTTGCAGCAGGTTTCTGTCACTGCACAGACATCGATGTTCTCCATACTGGGGATGGCCTGGGAGCATGCATATTGGGGTTTACACATCTGGCATTGGTCAGCATTTCCCCCTTTTGTTTCTTCCACTTATGTTTTCTAGGGTGGTGGGTCAGTCTTTTCAGCCTTGCCTACAAAGGCTCTATGGAGGTGGCAAAAGGGCCCTTTCCCATATCCCGACACCCCGGGGGTACAGGTGCAAGCCATCCCAAGAACAGCTGCATGGCTTGTCAAGCATGACATTCCAAGCAGACAGACAATGGATCCCCTTGGAATGACACCAGTAAGTGTGCCACTTGCTATGACTGATCATTCCGTGTTTGTACTGTGGCATTATTCTTGGTAAGGGTAGGATGCTGCAAACGGTAAGTGTCATACCGGCCTGGACTACATAATCAGAAAGCTCATCTATGTCTCTTTTCATGTAGTCTAGGGAGGTACATCTCAGGTCATTCACTCCAGCATTGACTATGACTGCATCGTATTTCTACTTGCTTTGGAGTGACCTGCATACTTCTGTTATGTGGCGTATTGTGGGTACAGGCAGCTTACTGTACCCTTTCCCCTTGTTCAGTCGGGTGGGGGGGACGGCAGTGTGTCAGACTATGGAGTCACCTATTACAACTGTATCAGGCATGTTGTTTCTCCTTCTGGCCTGTGACTGTTTGGCACACCAGCTTTGTGTACTATGTGTTGCATGTGCTATGTTTGGAGGTTGTTTGATTGGGTGTCTGCTTTAGAGGCCTCTGTTGGTGTGCTGTGTTTGTAAGGGCCCCCGGGGAAAGTTTTTTTGTGTTTATGTCTTTGGTTTGCACTTGGGATAGGTCTATGTGGGACTGTCTTTGTGGTGTGTGTGTGTGCTTACCTTCTCCTCCTGACTAGTTTTGGGAGTACTGAGTTGAGGGAGCTCAGCCTCCAGTTTGGATAGATGGTTGCATCTCTCACATATATTTGTATTTCTTGGGGGGAGTTGGGGGTTGTCTGTGTACTTGGGGCAGGTGTAACATTGCCTCAGGATTCACAGATTCAACTTGTTGTGGCTGGCCTTAGTGGATTGTATGTGTGGGAAAATTTTTTGCCATACTACTGATCAGTGATTACTTCATTGTTTATGTTTGCTCTATCATGTAGTAGCTTCCTCATTCTCTTGCATGGTTTGGTTATGGCTGGTGTCCACCATGCCATACACACAGGCATTGTGTCTTGTTTTAATTTAGGATTGCATAATCCAAGCATTCCTGGCAGTGTTCATGGAATGGCTGTATTACAGGTTCTGAGGTGTGGCCCATATTTTGCACCTGCACAGGACCTTTAATGGATTCCACATCAGTTTGGAGGAGTGCAAATATTGCTTACACATGTTTTCCACTGTGGTTTTCTGGCCAGGGACTGTGGTCAGGATTTGTATATCCAGTGTGATTACTCTATGGTCTGGTTTTACCAGTGAGCAATACACTTCTCGTCTTGCCATCCAGTACCCATGTTGCTGATTATCACATCCAGTATGCTTACCCCTCTTGTGGGGGGGTACCTTTTTCCTGGGCCTTTTGGTTTTTGGGTTCTATGAACTTTTTTCCTACACTGTTGGAGCTAGTATAATGCTCCCCGTCTATGTCTGGGTATTTTCAGTCACCCAATATAATGTGGTTTGGAGGACTTGATATATTCATGTATTCCACCATAGGCCAGGTGCAGTTCCTGGTGTTGGGACAGTAGTCTGTAGCAGGCTATAAACTGGGGGGCAGTTTTAGCCACTGTTACTTGACCATGGCTAGTCCATGCTGCTTTTTGTTGTGGTACCAACATGGGGGGGTGGTTATCCTTGACAATTCTTGCTAGTCACCCTCCTTTTTTAGCTTGTTCCAAGTTTTGAGGCTGTACAGCACAGTATGAGGTGTAACCTGGTAGTGTTAGGGTGCTGTTGTGAGCCTTGGCTCAGTTTTCTGTTACAGCACAGATATCAACATTCTCCATATGGGTGAGTTTAGACTGCATGCATCTTGCTGTTTCAAATTATCCCTTATCTTATTCTTATCCTTCTGATACCTATGGAGATAGGTTTGTGTTTTGAGCCTTACCTATTCAGGGCACACTGTGGGTAACAACAGCCTTTGCCAGTATCCATACGGCCTGCACTGATAGGTGCACGCCAGTCCTAGCAGGTGGTGCATCATGTCATGCTCAGCATGTCATCCCAGACTGGCACACATTGGATCCCCTTTGACTAATTGCGATACTTCCGTCAATTATTGCACTTGATCATCTCATTGTCATGTTGTGGCATGATGCTTGGTGAGGGCAGGATGTTAGTCAGGGTCCTCAGGTGTGCATATAGTACATGGTGTTACATTACTTAACACATAGCATTCATGCCTCAGGGGTGCTGCAGGGCTACCTCTGTCGGATGCACATATTACACTTCCCTGTACATGTTTGAGAGCAGGTTGTGTCATGTTAGGCATCCCTGTTACTATATGAGTGAGTCAGAGAGGGGATTATTTCCCAGGGTTCCTACTGAGCCAGTGTATGTGCTATGCGTTGCCTCTTTGCCAAGGCTAGGGCATACTGGGCCGCCCCTTCTGCCTACTGGGGCAGGCTCAGGTTGTTCCTCCTCCGAGTCACGCCTGCCTGTGATGGCCTTGGCAATGGTGGGGGCTGTTTGGCCCGCCCTATGCTGGTCCTGCTGCAGCGAAGATCATATTATGTAGCATAGCACATACCATGACAATTTGGGTACATGTAGTTGGTGTGTACTGCAAGGCTCCACCAGATTTTCCAGACACCGGAACCGGACTTGAGCAGCCCAAACACACGCTCTATTACATTACGTGTTTTGCTGTGCCTCATTATGGCATTTCCCGTTCAGGTGTGTGTGCTTTCTGATGGGTGTCATCAGCCACGGCTCCAGTGATAACCTGCATCCCCACTAGGTGTCCGTGGGGGTGTCCCCATTGGCAAATGTCTGGTACAGCTCGAAATGCCAGATGTGGGGAAACATGGTAGCTCCCAGGACAGCCAGCCCCACATTCATTATTATGCCCTGGGCATCACACAGACCTGGCAGTTGATGGAGGGGAAACCCTTCGGTTGATGGCCCTACCCCCCACCCGGGTGGTGCTTTGATGAGGGGGAGTCTATTGCACCCACTACCTCAGGGTATTCCGCTATTTGCTGGAAGAGCATATTGCTGGGCCATACCCCCCGGGGATTGGGGAAATATACATGATCACCGGAATGTGCCGACATGGCATCCAGGAACTGGTCCAGTACCCTGGAGGCTCATGCCTGTCATATCCCCATCATATCACCAGTTGGTCTCTGGAAGGTACCTCTTGGTAGTATTCTTAGGCCAACACATACCTTGGTTTCCACTTGGATGGGTTCCCCCCTGTTGGTTCTGTGTGAGGCGTGGCCTGCACAGCTCCACTTTTGCTGCAGGAGGTCTCTGTCCACTCTAAGCTCTACTATCTCCAGCTCATGTAACCCGTGGTAGGTGACCCTGGGCCTGTACACTCTTTCCATCTCCTCACTGTGGGTTGTCTGGCACCATCTGCATTTACCACCCTCAGCAAGTCCCTATGTCTCATTATGACAGCTATGGCAGCCCCTAACATTTCTGCTCTGAGTTCAGCTTTTCAGTTTTCACTTTGAAATTAAACCCTTAAAAAAATCCTGTCTTTTTCAAAAATGGGGGGGCTCTTT
>NW_025052863.1:0-9616 GCF_019279795.1 Protopterus annectens | reverse complement strand
CAGTTGGGGTGAATGACTTGTAATACTGAAAATTTAAACTGGTGTTTTCTAAAGATGTTGATTATTGAATCAACATCTGAACTAAAAAACATGGGAACCTTAACATTTAAACTACCATGACAGTTAAATACATTATTCATAGTCTCAATGGGGTGTTCAGAAAAGTAAGGACTTGCAGTCGCCAGTCTGAGGGTTCTCGTTGTAGAGAATGCTTCTTTAATCTCTTTAATATTATAACCTCTATCCAGAAGTCTGTATTCCAAATTTCTTAGTTCCTGATTGTATCCTGCTTCCAGTGGATTAAGTCTGGAAGCCCTCATAGTCTGCCCTTTAATAACATTTCTAAAAACATATCTAGGGTGCATGCTGGTTCTATGTAGCAGAGTGTTGCGAAAGCATGCTTTCCTGTGTATCCCAGTATTCACTAATCCATTGTCAAACCTCTCTATATTTACATCAAGGAAAGAAATATTACATGTTGAATAACTAATGGTGAATTTTAAATAAGTGGATAAGGCATTCACCGGTTCATAAAATCTAACTAATGAGTCTTCATTGCCATTTCACACAAAAAACAAGTCATCCACAAATCTCTTGTAGAAACCTACGTTTCTTTTGAAACTATCCAATGTAAATAACTCATTTTCTTCCCAGTAGGCCATAACGATATTGGCGTAGCTGTTAGCACATGGTGTGCCCATAGCTACGCCATCTCGTTTGGGAATATATAACATTCTCAAATATAAAAATATTATTCAGATGTTGATTCAATAATCGACATCTTTAGGAAACATTGGGGCATCTTATTATTAGATGAGAACATAAGGGAAGTTGTAGGTGAAGAACCTAAATTTATTTTTAAAAATAAGAAGAATTTGAAACAGATACTTTGTCACTCTAAACCAGTTATTAATGGTGATATAGTGTGTACCGGTACGACACCTTGTATGAGATGTAATCAATGTAAGTTCATTGATAGTATGAAGGTATTTGTACATCCTGTCACACAATATGTGTACCTTATAACTACAGCTGATTGTCAGACACAGAATGTGATATACCTAGCTCAATGCACAATGTGCACCGCATTTTACGTAGGAAAAACGAATAGAAGATTAAGAGAAAGAATCCGAGAACATGATTATTATATGAGGCTAGGGAATGAAAAGAACGCCTTAGCCAGACATGTTTGTTTTACGGACTCCACACACCAGTTTAAATTTTAGTATTACAAGTCATTCACCCCAACACTGTGGAGGTAATATCAACAACTTCACTGAGCCAGTGAGATAAAATGGATAATCAAATTTAGAGCTGATAGGAAACCTGGCATAAATGATAAAATTCCTTTGAAACCTATTCTAAGTAACAGGAGATTGAAGGCACATAAGAATCAGTAGAGTGAAATATATTTAAAGTAATATGCCCAAACTTTTTAACACTAATATTATATTTTATCAGAATACATATTATATATTTTTAAAAATGTTTATATATATATATATATATATATATATATATATATATATTTATATAGTTATGTATTTTTATTTATATTGGTGTATATATATTTGTTTCATATACTTATTTATTTATTTACTTGCTGACGTCCAAGTGTTTTTTATATACCACTTTTTTATATATTTTTTTATATACTATTTACATACTGGGCAGGATTCACGAAGCCTCCGTGTAAGAGTTATAACTCATACACGGAGGCTGCAGTTAAACGGAGTGATGTCAGCATGCCCTGCATATTAATGAGAGCATGCTGAATCACACTGAAGGCCAACACGGTCCGTGTAAGACAGTAGGGGGCGTGTCCGTAGGCCGAGCCCTGTAAGCGGACACGCCCCCAGAAGAGGAAAAGTACCCAAAGGAAACACCCACGACAGAGTCCACGGAAATGTGAATAAACAGAACACAACACATGCCCCCACAGACTATGAACATAAAAGAAATATAAATGAACATGTTATAATTTTTTTTTTAAACTGTAAAGATGTTTAACCGTGAGTGCGCTCGTTTCTGCGGGCGTGCCCGTAGCGCAGCTACAGTTAGCAGTCAGTGGGAAAGCATATAAAAACTAAATATGCAAAATAAAGCAGGAAGCAATAGCGTAGTGGTAGAGATGCTGGCTGCAGAGCAGGCATTCATGGTTCGAGCCCCCACAACACCATTTTTTTTTTGCAAAATAAGCAGGAAACAAGTCCCTCACAAATATGTAGACATAAAACCACAACTCATGTAAAATGTAATGAAATAGCCCATTCATATTGAAGAAATGTGAGGTAACAAAAGAATAAAAAATGCCAGATGTGCCCATAGATGAGCTACAGTTTAACAGGGTGAGTGTATCTGCCCGTAGATGAGCAGTGGTTTAACTGGTGCAAAATGAGTGCCCGTAGCTGAGCAGTGGTTTAACACACTATATCTATGTGCCCCTAACTGAGCTGAGCGTAATATGCGTGCCGATAGCCAAATGAGGCTTAAAGATGTCCGCTTTGAGCTGCGACCGCAAACAAGCTAACCGACGGGCAACGTTGAGCAAGTCGTATCAAAACTGCCTTTACACAGACACACCCCCAGCATGTCTAGACAGTCATGAAAAATAAAAAGCAATGGCCAGGTTCGAACCCAGGATACTATACACCATAGTCAAGGTACAGAACCACTAAGCCATGACAGCAGTACCTAGAAATGCAATAATAGCTAATATATAGGAATGAATACAAACTACAGCATGACAATGCAGGTCTACTGAAGTTGATACAATTCCAAAATGGCCAATCACAGATATGTGTGGAAAACGGACTATATAAGCCCCATAGGCTGGAATACACAGCATAAACGATTGTAGAACAGACCTGCAGGCAGAATGTCAGGAGTAGGTGAGGGTAGTCGCTTTCGAGCACAGAGGTGGGGTGTTGAGGAGTCCAGGTACATGGCCTGGCTCCTAGTCCACAATCATGAGGCCCAACTCATGCAGGGCCAGGTCCTCTGGGGAGCATACAGGGCTGAGGCGTGGGACCAGTTGGCTCATGATCTCACCAGTGCCACAGGGATTCCAAGGACTGGTGAGCAGGTCCGTCACCACCATGCGGACCTGAAGAGACGCAAGCAGGACCAACTGAACCTTTGGATCCAGGAGGCCCGGCAAACACCCAACGCCCCACTACTGAGTAAGTAACATTTAATTATGTATGTAAAAAAATTAAACTAGCTGATATTATGGAGATGTGTATTCCAATATTACTTCATTTATATTACAGCTGCAGGTGTCCGTTCTGCAAACCGCAGAGCCTATGGCGATAGGCTGGTGTGGTTGCGCCACCAGGCAGGTCAGTAATCCACTACCAGTAACTGTAAATAAATATAAAAGTATGACAGTCAGCAAAAGAGTGCAGTGTAGCCAGTAAGGAATAAAATCTGCAAGTAACAGTGTGAAAGTGTATGCAAGTATTGCTTGATTACAAGAGTTCCCAGCCTGTAAGTGTAAACTAAACATGAAACTGTCCAACATATATTCTGAAATAAACATGCCCTGCCTGTAAGAAAATAGTACACAACCTGCAGCAGGCTGAAAAGTATAGCTGCAGAAGATGATGAAATCACATGTGTGAAATATATCCCTGTGGAAATACTGAAACATGACAGAAGTGAGACTGCTGGAAAGGATTGTAATAACTACTGTTAAAACATGTCAATAAAGCCTAGAAGTACCATCCTGAATAGTAAAATGAAAGCAAGTGAGAGAGTGTGAGAAAGTGTCATGAATCCAGCAATACAGTAGTAATAACCCCTGAATAAAGTATACTACAGTCAAGACAGAATGAAATGCATGTGAGACTCAGAACCAAACAGCGAATCTGTTCAAAGTGTTGCTGCATGTGGAATGTGTATCCCAAAATCTGGATATGTTGCTCTCAGTCTGAAATACGCAGATAGGATGATTGTCTGATATACCAAACATCCACACTTGTCTACAGGTATATAAAGCAAAAGTAGCAAGATGATGTAGCTGAACAAAGCTTGATATGAATGTGTATGAAGAACACTAAAATGTATATTGATGTTGCAGTAACAGTCCTATCAGCAAGGTGAAATAGTTATCATATAGGACACTGTAGTTAGAACAGTAGTGTGTATATAACTGTAGTTATTAGAAATGTACAGCATATGTATTGTTATTCGAAGGTGTTAATATTACTTTCTTTACCCCACCCTATAACCACATATAACCCATTCCACGTGAAAATGGTATGTGCAATCACAATTAACACCCCTGGACGTTTGTCCTGTTGGGTCATATATATTTGCATGTCCGTTGATGCATCTGCCCTGTTCATACATCCACACCTGATGGCCTGTTGCCATCAATTATCCCTGCATGTTGTTGGACTGTGTATTTCTGTTCAAATTATGCATGTGTTATGCACGCTGTTCAATGGTGTGAATATCTGGGTGTTTGGTTAATGGGAATACTAATGCATGCTGTTACAACTAACTGTGAATGGTATTATATGTCACTAACCCAAACTGTCATGACATAATGCAAAACCATAGACGACAGGGAAGGCGGGTTCCAGGACCCACCTCTCCCACCTCAGCTGGCGAGTGCACCTGGCACTAGTGCCGAGTCTGGACCCTCCTCCGGTGGCCCTGTGCCACCTGTGGGTGGAAGCGCTGCAGGGATGGGGCTCACCCCCTCTGCAAGTGTGGCCGAGGAGATCCACCACTCACCCTCCGTACGTCCGGACTGTGGTGCAGGGAGATTCGGGACTCTGTCCTTGAGCCCCACGCCAGCTCGAGGCACGGGTGGCGCAACTAACGGGCATGCCTGTTGCCCGCCTACACAGCCCCAGCACAGCCCCGTCCTGGGCAGTGAAGGAACAGTGGCAACTGCCTATGGGTGGGGATATCAGTTCCACTGTTGCCATCTGTGGGCTCATGGTCTCTGGATATCCAAACCTCCGTCCCGTCAATTGTGTAACCCCCACACGTGTCATACACCGCCCTGTATGCTCTTGTTTGTCTTGTCTGTTTACCTACCCAACCTACCTCCCCAGCTGAACCGACTTCCTTCACCTGACATACCACTCTTACCTGAATAAAAACAAAAAGGGCACTCTGTACCCACAAAAATTACGCCCATACATAGCTGCCCATTCCGCACACATGTCCGCTGGACATGGAACCTATCAATTACAATTGGCTGTACAACAAGTATTATTGTTGTCCTGACACCTCTCTCAGGGGTGGAAGGTTTCAAATGTCACACCAAATTACATACATATGCACAGCTGTTGCTGATGAAGAAATGGGCAGCTATGGGCCTTACCTACATCCCTCCTGCACATCCCAAGCTTGTTTCCCTACTGTCTTACCCTCTTTGTGACCCCTTTTTCACCACTTTCCTGTCTCCCCATTTTCTTTTCTTTCAAAGAAAATAGCAGTGCTGAGCTAACCGCCAGTGCGCATGCGTGAGCTCAGTGCAAACCAGCGCTAGCCTGGTTACAACTGCTTAAAAGTGCCTTAGTCACTGTGATTGACAGGTCCTGTACTCAGTTCAAAAAAAATAAACTCCCACTGTCAGTCCCAACCCAGGACTTTGGAAACACTTTGTCTGTACAACCTACCACGAAGCCATGACTCTTATACAAAAACATTGTGCTAAAATAAATATAACCTGTAAAAGTAGGGATGAATGTAAAGGGAATATAGGATGTGTAGTACACAAAGCATGTCATTTAAAATAAATGTCAAAACCACTGGATATCCATAATAGTAGTGTGTGAAAAGAAACAGCCATGCTAGTTGGCAGCCTGTAGATAATAAGGTCAGTTAAAGTACATAGATATATGTATGCATATGTATATATATATATATATATATATATATATATATATATATATATAGTTGTAGGAGTCAATGTGCATACACACTTGCTACAGGGAACATGAAAGAGGAATGGAGAATTGTGAATATACAACACAGCCTGAAGCATGAGAGAGATACTAACCTTTACAGTCACAGAACACTGTCCACAGCATACCAGCATGGTCCCCGCCCTCACAATCTGAAAGGGCAACGCCTATCACACACATACCCTTTTATAGCACTGACCTGAAATCACAGTGAGAACTGCAATCAGTACACAACTGGCTGTATGCAATTAGCAAATGCTGGCTTACAATTGGTGCAGAGGCCATCACATGGACCTATGCAGATACCTACAAAAGCATCCAGTGCTAACACTCCCCACATGCAATACATTCATTGCATTGTCTGTAAGCAGACAGAGGGAGGGCGAGAAGTGGAAGAGAGAGAGAGAGAGAGAGAGAGCAAAAATAAAAAAAAAAAAACAGACACTGTGACTCTCTGTACCCTGAAGCTGTCAGCACTGACAGTAGCAGCAGCAAGCAGAAGCTGTGATAACGCAACCAGCTGCGACAAACAGAGGTAATGCAAAGTAGCAGGTTAATAGTGTGCATACTGTGAACCCTCCAAATGTGTCATAGGTCTGTATCCATAGGTATGTCCATGTGATATGTTGTGTGCACGTAGTTCCAACAAAAGGGGATGACCATACATCACATGTCAAGCAGTCATAGGCCAGGATCCTGGTAGCATGTGTCTGTGCGTTGGCCTAGCAATGGCTGTAGTGACTGCTTTGAAATGTCAGCCAGGCCCAAAAGTCCGGATCAGCCCATCCCAAAGGCACACTGGCTGGGAACAAGTGTCTGCAGGTACCTGATGTCACTGCACATGCATCCCATACTGCATAATCCCATAGCGTAGCAGACCAGGCCCATTATGCATATGATGTGGTAATTCCCAGGGTCAGTCAAGGTGCCCCCTTAGTGTTGTGGGACCACTGTTGCTGTATGCCACTGTCCAGGTACATATCCTGTAGCACGGCCAAGATAAACTATCAGTGTTACATGCGGTGGTATGTCCCCTCAGAGTGCTGGTAGCACACATCCAGGGGGACCACAAGGTCACAGTGATGCTGTGTGTTCTCCTCTGCTGAGGGCGGTCCTCACCTGGACATGTGCGATGATAGGGAGGTTACCTCCAGCTGGGATGAATATTCCAAAGGTGAGGGAGAAGGAGGGGGGATATGTGCACCGAACATGTCTGCAGGAATGTTGCCAATATCTGTGTTTGATGAATGTTAAGTAGGTGTGGACTAACACAGAGCATATCTGAGGCATGTGGTCCATATGTGTAACATAACTGAAGAAGGCCTTGTGGTCATCCATAGTGTTTGTGTCCATTTCCCACCCAGAGTAGGCTGTGGCTGTTGTTATGACGGACTGTAGCGTAGTACCAGTGCTGACCACAGATGCCTACCCTTAATGTGAATGTGCTCTGTCCTGCAGTAGCCTCCTGCTATTGTTATACAATCTGCCTCTGTCTGGGGTCCACTGGACAGGATGCCTAACCTTTGTGCATAGGGTCTGGGTTAGACATGTGTGTGCAAGTGTCATGCAATCCGCAGCATGTCCGTGGTAAGCATTTGCAAAGGGGTCAGCAGTGTGGCCTGTGGCTTCCACTGGCCCAGTGTGCTGCATGGATACCATCCCAGTCCCAGCAAGTGAATAACTGTCTAACCACATACATATCAAAGTAGTCTACTGTGCTGGTGGTGGTGGTGGGATATGTATATCCAGGCCGAGTAACATCTGTCCACATCACAGTAGTGGACGGTGTCCCACATACAGTACCTTGGGATGAACCCCCAGAGTGAGGTTGTGCATAGCACCTGTCAGTGTGTGCTGACCGATGGGGCATACTACTACGTTGTGTGGAATGTGGCTGGTATTGTTGCACAGGTGTTGGCTGAGCACTGATATCTGGCCATGTACCTGCGTATCCACCACGACACACACACATGCAACATATGGGAGTAGTAGCATATCACTACACATGAGTAACATGTATAGTGTGTGTGCCATACATTGCTGACATGGTCTGCTGATATCCTGTCTGTGTTCTCTTCCAGGGAGATGGTGCGACAGCGTAACCCTGCCTACTCTGTGGCGGAAGATGAGGAGATCCACCAGAGCCTGGTGCGGGAGTATGACATCCTGTTTTCCCGCACCAGTCAGAACCAGCAGGAGAGGGCCGCACTGTGGCAAGACCTTGTCCGTAGGGTAAATGAAATTGGCACGCATAACAGGACATATGAGCAGGTACGACATCACTGCAGTGATTTAATCTGAAGGTCCGCAGCTGCATCAGATATCCACAGGCAACAGGTCGCCACAGGAGGTGGGTGGCCACACATCCCCCTCACCAGACTGGAGGGGCTACTCCTAAGTGTTGTGGCTCCAGCCCGAACACCAACAGCAGTACACCTGCATTATGATGGAGGCTGGTTCCACACAGCAGCACGACATGGAGCGTGCAGGTAATATGCCATATGTACACCTGACTGTTCTGTACACTGTATCATATGCAATATCAATGGGACAGATGTGCCCACTGACATTAATCTCATCATTTCTGCAGGTCCCTCCAGGGTTACAGAGAGACAGGCCATCCATGCTGGTGAGTGTGTTTAACATAACCTATAATAGTCCTGATAATGCTAGTAACAGTAGTGTAACTCAGTAGTGCTCTGTGTATACTGCAGGGTGTGCATGTGTGCATGTGTGCAGGTGTGTCAATGCCCATGTGTGCAGGTGTGCCTGTGTCCACGTGTGCATGTGTGCAGGTGTGCCTATGTCCACGTGTGCATGTGTGCCTGTGTCCATGTGTGCATGTGCAGGTGTGCCTGTGTCCACGTGCATGTGTGCCTGTGTCCACGGTGC
Organism: Protopterus annectens; assembly: GCF_019279795.1. Lineage (NCBI taxonomy): Eukaryota > Metazoa > Chordata > Ceratodontiformes > Protopteridae > Protopterus > Protopterus annectens. The sequence continues at coordinate 797 of NW_025052863.1, read as the reverse complement.
ATGTGTGCATGTGTGCCTGTGTCCACGTGTGCATGTGTGCATGTGTGCCTGTGTCCACTTGTGCATGTGTGCATGTGTGCATGTGTACACGTGACCATGTGTGCATGTGTGCATGTGTGCATGTGAACATGTGTGCATGTGTGCATGTGCATGTGTCCACGCATGCATGTATGCATGTCTCCACCTGTGCATGTGGACATGTGTGCATGTGTCCATGTGTGCATGTGTGTATAAGTGCATCACTGGTAACAATGTCTGGAGAATGTAAACTGTGTTTCCTGTCTTCATCCCACAGGTTCTGGGGCTGCTCTGGTGACCTGCAGCAGGGAACCTGAATCCTGTGCCACGGCTACTGGTAATGATAAATATATGTGTAATGGTACAGGAAGGTGTGTCAGGGTCTGCCATTGGTCAGCCAATTGACAGTACACAGCTGTCAACCCCATCATTGTGCACAGTCATCCTGCCTATACATCCTATGTCACCATTGTCCCTAGGTGATGGACAGGATACAGCGGGCATAGACCAGGGTAATGTGGTACCTGTGGCACATGCATCCCCACACAGCAGCCATGGGCAGGGTCCTCCGATGGTACCACACAGACAGTTGCCCATGGGTTCTCGTGGGAGCATCCGTGGCTACTGCCTCTGGCCCACGTGCCAAAGAGGTCTGTCAACCTCAGCTATGTTTCGGACTGTCATGCAGGCTCAGTCACATATGGAAAGGTACACCAGACAGGGTCTGAGGGAGCTCCCCCGAAAACATGCCGCAGCAAACCCCCATGACAAGGGGAAAA
>NW_025052862.1:0-10352 GCF_019279795.1 Protopterus annectens | reverse complement strand
AAGAAAAAACCCCCTTTTTTAAAAAAGGTTTTTGGGGGGCCCCTTTAAAAGCAGGGGCCCCCTAAGCACACCAAGCAATCAAGTCAGACTGAAAAATGATATATGTCAGTAAACAGCTTGTCTGGTAACTTTATAAATAGAAAACCAGTTCTGCAACAGTAGCCATGCTGGAGAGTAACAAAGCTAATAGAAACAATTGAAAGTTGGTAGGAGACCTTAGCTGCAATGTAAAAAAATAAAGCCTGTGACACTTTCACAATGAGATGCACCACGAGCTGAAGGGAATTGGCAGCTGCTATGAGTAAGCCAAAGATGGCTCCAGGGTTTAAAAAAATTGCTGGGACAATATTGGGACATATCTAAATTGTTCTCTTACTTTTGTTCCATCCCTCCCTAAAGTTGGAAATTATTTGAGTGAAGACCACCCACTAAGAGTACCCTCTCTGTAATTATTTTTTCTTTGTCTATAACAGCTGGTAAATGTTGAAAGACATGGAACATACATACACATGCAGATTGTAAGCTAACTCATATGCAGCTGTTTATTATATTAGAAGACTGGGCCATTAATTCTTTTTCTCCTTTTTTTTCAGCCCCAACTGGTTACAGACAAAATCATGTTTAATACAGCCTTTGTGCCAAAACTGTTTATGATTAAAAATTAGCAGTACCGCCTTGAAATCAAACAAATAAAATGTCTCCAACTGTCTAATCAATAAAAAAAGGGTCTGTTGCCATGGGTATGAACTTTCCTACTATCTCTGTTACCAGCTTGGCGGATAATGGGCGTCCTGAGGCAATATAGAAATTGTCTCATTTACTGACAATTAGTTAATTCTCAAGCAAACTGATATGGTATGTGAGAGATGTCTCCTCAAGGCTTTCGGATACTGGCAAAGATGCATGCCTCCCCCATAGTACTTTTTTTTAGGCAATGTCAAAATCAAAACTTCCAACATAAAAAAATCCACTAGAGACAAACTCAAGGTCATGTTGCTTAATACTACTAGACCAGGGGTCTGCAACCTTCACTATCAAAAGAGCCATTTTTGGCCCCCTCTCCCACCAAATAAAATTAATCAGGAGCCACAAAACCTATTTCATGCCTAAAATGAAGATAACACAGTGTATAAAGTTTTATATACAGTGAGTGTACTAAATATAAAAGAACTAAATTTATAAGAGCAATATTTAAAATCCGTCCCTATTTTTTTTTCCTTTCTTGGGATTGCTCGATTGCTGTGTTTGTGTGTGCCATATCTCTTGACCTCTTAGAACAAGAAATCTGGACAAAACCACAATTAATAGGCCCAAAAATACGGACACTTTTTAAATATTGCTCTTACAAACTTAGAAAGTTGATAGAATAACAGATTTTGCATTGGGATGAATTTTCTGAAGGGTATGAAGTCTAAAAGTCAAACGTCTGTATTTTTCTGACTTCATCCCTTAATGATTTCCCAGAAAACTACACTTTTATGAGAAACAGACCAAAAATATAAGCCAAATGTCAGGACATTCTGCAAAAAATCTGCACAGATGAGAATTAAATGTGTATGTGTGTGTGTGTGTGTGTGTGTGTGTGTATGCGTGCGTGTGTGTGTGTGTGTGTGTGTGTGTGTGTGTTATTATTATTGTGTGTGTGTGTGATATTATTGTGTGTGTGTGCTGCAGTGTGTGTGTGTGTGTGTGTGTGTGTGTGTGTGTGTAAAATGCATGTTAACAGAAACCATGTTATTCAAGCATGTTTCTAAGTTTATAACAGCAATATTTAAAGTCAGTCGCTATTTTTGTCTCTTCTTTTGTTGTCTTTTTGTTTCAGGCTCTCTCCAGATTTCTTTTTTTGTGGTAAGACAGAGGTATGAAAGGTATAGAAACCTTCAGGAGATGTTGCTGCCAGGGATCGCTCAATTGCTCCTCAGTGTGTGTGGAACGCATATGCAACAGAAATAGTGTTATTCTTGCAAGTTTGTAAGTTTATAAAAGCAACATTTAAGGTCCATTAGTTTGATCACCTGTCTGTGTGTGTGTGTTGTGTGGTAGAGTGGACAGTATTTTTCAAAGCTACAGGAGTCACTGCAGAGGTGGAAGAGTCACATGGCTCCAGAGCCACAGGTTGCAGACCCCTGTACTAGACTAAACAATAAACTGCACTCCCTGGAAGCACTTCTCACCTGGGAAGATGCTGATCTCTTTGCAGTCACTGAGACTTGGTTCAAGGCCACAGAGAGAGCACCCTGGCCATATAAGGCTACAAAGTCTTTCACAAGTTCAGACTCCAAAACAAGTATGAAAGAACCAAAGGTGAAGGTGTAACCATCTTCATTAAATCCAAATACATCTACAGACTGGCAAAACAGTACAACTCTCTTGAGCTACTCCTGGTCCAAATAATTATACCCTACCACATCATCCCTAGCTACAGGTCTCTCACCACGAACCAAGAGAAGCATGCAGTCTGTCTGAACTTGCTTGAGTTACTTAGTATACAGCCAAACAACTTGGTCATGGGAGATTTCAATTAAACTTCCATCAGCTGGTTGACTTACATGAGCACAAACATGATTGCTGTGGGAGTTCCTGTACTTTGTTAATTAAAATACCCTGGAACACTTGATCTGCACCCCCACAAGGGGCACAAATATCCTAGATCTTCTGCTCACCAACATGGAGGTTCACTGCACTAACCTCCCTGGTAAAGTTATACCATAAATCTGTCTCATTTAAAGTAAAGATCAGACCTGACACCTCCACAGGAGCAAAAAAAAAAAAAAAATGTCTCCAAAACAAACTATAGCCTGCTAAGTGAAGGTGTAAAAAGTTTTTAAGCCCCTGCAGCAGAGCCAATGAAGACTCCTATACAGAGAGTACATAAATGCCCTATATAGCCTCTTAAACAAATGTACTGACTCGGCCATGCCTGACAGGACCAAAACCAGGTCCTCCAAAAAAAAAAAAAAAAGCCACCCTGGTGGACTGTAAGTATAAATAAGCTATAGAACAGAAAAAAAAAAAAAGAAACTGATATCTAAAAGCACATAGAAACTTAATCAGAGGAAGAATACCCTCCACAGTTTGAACAAACACGTTGGATATCTTGTAAAGTCTTCTAAGGCTAGTTATGAGACTAAATTAGCAACTTAGCTAAAGACAGTCATAAGGCCTACTATAGCTTTGTCTGAAACCTAAAAGGGAATGCCCAGCTTTGTTCCAAACTTGTAGTGGACAGTACCAATCACATTGAACCTGAGGAAACTGCCAACCTGCTAGCCGACAGATTTGGCAATAAATGCACCCCCTGCCTCTGTCTCCACCAGCTATATCCCAAAATATTGCTGACATCAGTCCCCTACCAAGTATCTCCAAAGACCAGGTCACACAAGTGCTGTCCAAGGCCAAAAACAAAGCCTCTATGGGACCAAATAACATCCCAGGCTGCTTACTAAATCTAAAACAAGATCTAGCGGACCACTTGGCACTCTCTTTAACCATAGGCTGAGCATTGGCTTTGTTCCAGCAGAGTGGAGAACAGCAACAGTAATCCCATTGCACAGACGGGGTCCATCAACTGACCCTAAGAACTATTAAACCAAAAGCCTAACCAGCCTTATTTGCAAAGTCATGAATACAGTCATCATGGATTGTATCAAAAAGGACAGAAGCAACCTTCAAACTCTTGACCTGACACGGCTTAGTTTTGTCAAAGGTAGATCTTGCTTATTAAACCTGGTGGACTTCTGTGAGAATGTCACTAAAGCCCTGGATTATAGCAAAACAGTACATACTACCTATCTAAATTTAGACAAAGCTTTTGACACAATCCCCAACTCAAGGATCATTGAGAATCTCTCCCAGTTGGGGATTAACCCATATGTCATTAGATGAGTAGCTAACTACCTCACTGACAGAACCCACACTGTCAAAGTTGGGAAGTCCACCTCCACCAGTAGACCAGTAACCAGTGTGGTACCACAGAGATTTGTGCTGGGCCCTCTACTGTTTAGAATCTATTTCTCTGAGGTCCAGGTGAAAGTAGATGGCCTGTGACTTACCAAATTTGCAGATGACCGTAAACGGAGCGCATTCATAGAGTCCCCCAATGATGTTAACATACTACAGAAGGGGCTGATGCAAACAAATGACTGGTGCCAAAGGCACAGACTAAAACTAAACACAAAAAATGCCTCATTTTCCACTCTGCCAAAGTAGTAGTCCCTGCTAATCATGATATAGATAGCACTCCTCTAAGCTCAAAACAATGGTGTGAGACTTGGGAACACATCTTCAAATTTTGATGAATGGAACACTAAATGTTTTTTCAGAATCATTCACACTGCCAAATCAATAAAGTGAGTGACATTAAATATATCTATATATAAATATATGTATATGGGTAGCCTGTGTTTGGTCTACATTGTAATTAGTTGACATCTGTTTAATCAAACGTATGTGGTCGACTAAGCAGACGATTGACAGATGTGTGAGACTGCATATTTTTGGGGGTAGGACAATATGTACTTTCCCTGATATTGCATGATCTTGGAGTTAGTGTAAATTGCAGGGGGTGTGGGGGATGCAGGGGGCTTGTTTCTGGCAAAAATTTAATTTTTTTTTAAAGCTTGCATACGTCAAGGTTATTCCTTGGTGCATGTATATTGCTGTGTTTATGTTCACATTCTCAACCTTTTGCTGTCAGTGTTTAGAAGGCTGATGTATGCATTACTCAAACATGACAATACCCATGTAGATATGGGTGCACTGTTTTTGTCAAAATCTACTAAGTCGACCACTTTTGGTAGTCTAAGTACATGGCAGAGAGGTGTGCAAGACTGTGCATTTCTCTGGGCTTGAGAATATTCCTTTTCTTCTAGATTGCACAATCTGAGAGTTAGTGGATACAGTTAGCAAGGGGGGTGTGGGGGGGTGCAGCTCCCAGATGGAGGTTGCCATCCAAAAAAATTGAGTTTTTATTAATGCTCTCTTTTTTGGTTCTTTGTTTTTAACTTTGTATGTGCCAACATCAGTTCTCAACATGTGTATTGCTACATCAATGTTTTTGCATTTTGACAGATGTGATCATAATCATATATATGTGTATACACACACACACACACACATGCACACACACTCACACACACGCACACACACACACACACACACACACACACACACACACACACACACACACACACACACACACACACACACACACACACACACACACACACACACTTTTTTTCTTTTTTTCAAGCTATATTAATTTATTTTACATCCCACAAGTCACAATCCAGTGAAATAGTGCAGCACAAGTCAGAAAAATTACAGGAATGGACTTTATTAATTGATGAATCACTATCTGAAAAACTGTACTCATTGAGTCCAACTATAAACATGCACATGCACACACAGACGCACACACACAGACATACACAGCAGCACAGTAGGACCATGAGTAGAGCATGGTGGCCACATAATAAGAGGTTCTACATTTCAGCTATCAGTTGAGGTGCCTCTTTGTGGAGTATTATGTCCTCACTGTATTTGCATGGGTTGTGTCCTAGTGGTCTATAAACAAACATTTCATACACAAGCATTGATGCCCTTCTAGCTTGCTAATATACCACAGTAGTTATCCCCATAATAAGTATCCAAACTAATCTTAAAATATCTAAACTAATGCTTACTTTCATTAATATAATCTAGTAGTCTATTCTAGGCTTCAGCTACTCAAAGGAACCATTTTTTGCATGTCTCATTTCTATATAATCTCCTTCACAGGTTGTCTACTGCTCTTTTATAATCCTAAGCATTCCCAGGGGAATTTGTTTCTGAATTTCCTACATACCATTAATAACATCTTCTCTTAAACACCTATATGAAACACTGAACAAAATTAGATATTTTAATATTTCATAACTTAAGACTTGTATCCACGGATGCCCTTGGTTTATCTCCACTATACCCTTATAAGGTCACCATATTATTTTTTCATTCCCTAAATTGAGTCTTGTGATTTCCTATTTTAGGTCTTTTTTTTATAACCTATACTTTAATAACCATTATTAACTATTTGGTTGACATAATCAGAAAAACTCCAACCTGGATGAATCTGTTTACAAAGTTCCTTATATGAAACAACCATTTTAATCACTGTGCATTGTATTAAATATTCACGCTTCATCCTACTTATTCCAAATTTCATAGACTTAGGTTTTGATATATCTATATATTATATCTCTATACATTCTCTCTCTCTTTCTCTTGTATATATATACATATATATATATATATATATATATATATATATATATATATATATATATATATATATATATCCCCATCAAGTAAAAAAATAGCAGCGTTGATGAGCTCTTAAGTAAACCAAGCACTTTTAATCTTGGCTTAAATAGGAACCTTAATGCTTTTGCCAAGTCATATGAAGCTGAATTTGATAGGTTAAGTAGAAATAAATCAACAGTCCAGTTATATAATTTAAATAAATCTCAAGTTGAAGCAATCAACAAGTTAAGGGCTTACAAACATCTCAGATATATGAAGGTGGATAAAGGATGTGGACTAGTGGTGATGGAAAAAGTGAAATATAAATCTGAAATTTGTAAGTTATTGTCTTTTGCGGTCTTCTACGAAAAAGTTAATAAAGCAATCGTTATTAATAGTTTTAAGAAAATTGATTTTGAATTATTTTATTTATTCAATCAAAGATATATTAATTATAGTTTGTATAAATTCTTAACAGTGGACAAGCCTGAGTTGGCGAAAATATTTGGTATCCCAAAGATTCACAAAAACCAGGTGTGCTCACCGTTCAGACCAATTATATCTAGTCCTAGACATAAAACCACGACCATTTCATTTGGTGATGCATACATGTGTGTGTGTGTGTGTGTGTGTGTGTGTGTGTGTGTGTGTGTAGACATACACACACATACACACACACATTAACCTATGCTACCTCCTTCTATTATATGATGTGTTCTCTTCCTCAAAACACTCCCACTCTCCCGATAACTACACAACCCTATGCAACAAGGTTCTGAAATATCTCATCATCCCTTTTCATCTACAATACTGTATTAACTCATAAATTCAAACTTATTTCCTGCAATACCAAACAAAAACTAACTCCCAATTCTACACCAAAGTCCATTAGTAAATCCAGCTAATTCGTACTCACTCTAATAACCTCCTACTTTTATCTCAAAGTGGTGATATTCACCAAAATCCAGGCCCTTCCATCTCCCCAAACACAAACCTCCCCTCATCCCCATGTACTAACAAGTCTTCCACTCCTTTCTCAAACACACCCACAAATACCAGAAACCTTACTATGATAGCAATCAATATAAGAAGTATCTATAATAAAATTACTAAATTTCATGCTTGGCTCTCGCAACATACCCAAGATCCAAGATATAGCAGCTGTCACAGAAACATGGCTAAAACCACATATAGTTGACAATGAAATAATTCCAAATGGCTACAACATTCCCTGAAAATATAGAACCATTAGAAAAGGTGGTATGAGTTCTATTTATTGCAACTCTTGAACCATTACAACCTTTCCCAAACCTATCCAATTTTTGATAAAATGGAAGTTCTTTTAGGGTTATTAAAAATAAACATTAATAAAAATGTATGCATAGGAGTAATCCACATTCCAACAAGGCATAACATACCTACACTAGAAAACTTTCTAGCATGGACTACCCAAAATGTAGAAAGCAAAACTATCATTCTAGGAGATACCAACATAAATTGGCAGAACCTAACGTCCAAAACACCTGAAAATTGCATTAACCTCTATAGGTTCACACAACTGGTCACATCCCCCACATGAATACTAAACAATCATCCAGAATCAACCTTAGATTTGATCCTAGTTTCAGACTCATAAAAGTATTCTAACACTGGTACCCTCTCCAATATTCTCAGTGACCATCTACCTATCTTCCCACATAGAACGCATACACAGGTTCCAAACCCCACTCATATAGAGCAGCCAGACGCTTCACAAATTTTAACCTTATAACATTCAACAATGCTCCAAACACCCATAATTGGACTCCACTGAAATCTTTACCATTAGGAAAAGCAGTACACTACTTTAATAATACCTTACTTAAGATCATAAATATGTGAGCCCTACTCCAATATAGAAGAATAAAAAACAGTCATGCTACCTGGCTTACTAAACCAACTAAAAATGCTTTGATCAAGGGATCAAGCCTAGAAAGAATGGCAGAAAAAAACAAAACTCTAGCAAATGAAATTAAGTTCAGTTTCACAATGCAGCAAAAAACTAGTCAAAAATTATAAGAAAAACTACTTCTCACAACAGTTATTGAGTTCAAGAAACACCCCTCCCCCCAAAATTTTGGAAATCAGTCTCTTAACTCCTTAACCCTGGTACAATACAAAACCTTTTCCAGATAAAGACCCACAACAAATAGCCCACGATTTAAACTCCCACTTTATAGATAGCATTGCTACACTTGTCAAGGACCCACACCCAAAACTAAACAATTCCCAAATAATAAGATAAACACCTCTAACTCAACTCTTAATGGCTTCAGGACACACCCCACTTTCCACAATAATCTAAATGACAGCACCCCAACAATCCAAACTTTCAACCTAAAACCTGTGCCCACCTCTCTAATTCTCAAACTATTAAACCAATTAAGACCAAGCTCCTTATCTGCAGACAAACTCCCCTCCAAATATTTGAAACTTGGTGCCAAAGCAATAACTTATCTTATCAGAATCCAACTCAATAGGTCTATCTCAGAGTCGAAAATCCCTCAGATCTGGAAAAAATCCATTATAACCCTATTGCACAATTCTCTCCCCCATTATCTAAAATACTGGAGAAATGTATACATCAATTACTAAAATACCTCTGTGATAGCAATCTACTTGCCCATACCCAACATGGATTCCATCCAGCACACAGTGCTATAACAGTCCTATTCTCTATTACTGATGCTGTGACCAAGGCTTTGGACACTGGTCTATTAACATAAGTGCTCTTACTGGACCTGTCAAAAGCATTTGACACAGTATCACACATTAAACCTCTTCAGCAGCCTGCAGCTCTAGGATGCTCCCAACATACCCTTAATTGGTTCTCTAGCTACCTGAATAACATACAACAATCACTAAGATGGCAAAGCAAACAATCTAGTTGCACAATCAATAAAACAGGTTTTCCACAAAGGTCTATACTAGGACCCTTGCTTTTTAGCATGTTCATAAATGATCTTCACTCTGTCTCTCTACAGAGCTCACTAATCCAATATGCTGATGATTCCACAATCATATCCTCTTCCAATAACTCCTCCAACTTTTAAAAAAATAACACAAAAGGCCTTTACTAACATAGAATCATGGTTAAATGAATCATAACCTCTCATAAATCCCACAAAATCCAAACTATTACTTTTTTCTTGTAAACCACCTCTACATGATTTTAAGATTTATTCCCTCAATAGGACTGAAATCAAAGTAGTAAAGTCAGCAAAACTATTAGATATTACTGTCAATGGCAAGCTATCCTATGAGCAACATATTCTAAATGCTATAAAAAAACACATTTAAACTTGGTAAACTACACATAGAAATTATATACGGATACCCCCACAAAAATAAAACTGGCCAATATCCTCCTGCTCCCATCCCTCCTCTATGGTTCCCCAATTTTTACTAATCTGCACACATCACTATCCAACTACAATCATGTCATTATAAAATGGCAAAATTCACTAGCAACTAATTAGCAATTAAGGAACTAAAATGGCTTGAATTCTCTCACTTACTTCAAGACACCCAGCTAACACTAACCCATAATATACAATAAAGAAAAGTTCCCATCTCTCTACTCAATCTTACAATTCTACACCCCCACCAGAAAACTTCGATCCACTATCAAACCACTCCTAAGCATTTACAAAGCCCATAAAAGGGCTAGACAAAGCTTATACTCACATGCCATCTCTAAACTCTGGAACACTCTACCCACCCACTATCACTCAATTAGATTCCTTAACTTCAAACTCACTTTAAAAAAATCACTTCCTTAATAAACTGACATGCCCCTGCTCACAAAATCACAGACCTCCTTAAGTTATATTTAAAACCTGAAAATATTTGACACCCTTCATTTCCAAGTTAATCCTGTGTGAATTAGACCTCTTTTATACTTGTCAAAACTCCATTTCTGCACATCCTTGGCCTTTGTGTCGATATCTCTAATAAAATCTATTTTTGTTTTTTTCCTTTCCTTCTTTAAAACTGTTGTACCCATTTGCCCTTTTTTCATACCGTACACAAAT
>NW_025052861.1:0-10595 GCF_019279795.1 Protopterus annectens | reverse complement strand
AAGGGGGAAAAAAACAGCATTATGTTCTAAATTTCTGGCTCAAGGTTACCTGGTTGATATGGTTGAGCACATATTTGAGGAGGCTATTTGTTTAAGAGAAAATGAAAATACAATGAGTTCCAGTATAGAAGGGGTAAGGGATTATAAACTGGGCATGTCTTTACAATACTTGTTAGATACAAAGGGTATAAACACAATCCTCCGTAACAACTGGAAAATATTAAGTAGTTTTACAGAAGTTAAAGAAAAAGTAGGTGAAGGACCCGGTTTTATAACTAAGAGAGGAAAAAAAATTAAAGATATTTTTCATTACAAATTAAATGAGAACAAGTTATCATCCAACAGAAAAGGCATATTTAGGTGTTATAAATGCAACTATTGTGAATATTTATTAGTTGACACAAAAGAGTTAGAAATTAACCAGAATTTTGTTTTTTTATAAAAGGATATTACAGTTGTAAATCCAGGTTTGTGGTCTATCTTTCTATTTGTTTAGAATGTTCAGCATATTTTATAGGAAGGACCACTATAGAGAGTTAAATAAAATGATTTATGAGCACTTGCATGCCATTGACAATAAGGATGTTAATAATGCTTGGGGCAGACATTTTGTTATTAAGGGATGTAAAGGCTTGCCTAGATTTTTTGTTTTAGATAGTGTCTAGACTATTTAATTAGATTTGATGCATAAAAAGAATTAGATTGGAAGGAGTATTGCTGGCAAGTACCTTTAGATGCCAGCAACCTCCAGGTTTAAATTATAAAGAAATATTTAAAGTGTTTTTAAAAAGAAAAAAATTGAGGCATTAATCTAGGCAGGATTGTCCTACTAGGAATGTGTACTTATTAGTGTGGGAGTTTTCAAGTCCATCCCCGGGATTCATGAACCTTGCGCCAGGCACACGCATAGCGTAGGCGTTACAATGCCAAATATGGCTGCCGAGCGATTCAGGTACGATCCAATCCCACATGCACTACCGGCGTGCGCCGGATCTGCGCTGCCCCCGGCGTAGGTATGCTAAACACCCCATGTGCGGTGTTGCACCATGCAAATGAAGGCATATAGCGATCCACGAAGTGGCGCAGGCGTAGCATAAGGCCACGGCAATGTAAACCAAAAAAAGGCTTACATTTTCCCAAACATAACATAGGAGTAACGGAAGGCTGTCAGTGTCAGGTATCACACTGTTGCCATATGCCAATGGCGAAATACACAGAGAATGTCAAAAGAAAACATGCACAACATGTAAATAATAACATAAATGGTATGTCCACAGAAACTCACAGCAGAACCCCAGGACATGTTTGCGGAAGGTGCAAAACAATGAAATAATATGACAATGTTATAAAACAGCAGCGTAATACACATCAGCTTCACAGCCACAATACACCATGGTATGCATGGACAGCCACAACCACGGTGCAAGGGTTGCCAAGGACTCGCGGCAGTGTTCGGCATGGTAACTATGAATTAGTAGTCAATGCCATGCAAATGAGGCAGATAATACTGAATCGCAAGACCCCCGCCGGCGTAAGGCTGTACCAAATGGCGCAGCAGTAATACACCGAGAAGTGGCTCAGAGGGAATACATGTCACCTGCAGAGGGGTGTGCCACTGTAGGAGGAAGCACATTGGAGCTCAGCAAACCTGGGCTGTACATTGCACATCACAGCTGCAGGACCGGCGTGTGGGGAAATAGTTGAGCTGAGAGCACACAATGCGCCGCAGAGGTGCATGTGCGAGGATGACTACGTTCCCTTAACCCAGTCATGTGGCCGCCCGCCAAATAACATCGGAAACAGGAAGGTGATGTTGAGAATATGAGGAAATGCGGAAGAAGTGTAATTGGAGTAGTAATGAGCAATCAACACTAATCAACCCACGAAGGCCAATTGGCGGCAGCTGACAACTCTGCATGCAGAAACCTGCAAAACGGGATAGGAGAGGCATATGAATGCAAAGAAAGTAGGGGAGGTAGCAGATTGCAAAGAGTGAAGACCTGACACAGCAGAGCCAAACAGACAGGCAGCACAACGGTGGCGGCACACAAAACGCACGATATGCCATGTCCCAGAAACTACACATGACAGGGCTCTGCAGGATGCATGCCAGGAAATAGTAGGTGCAACGTGCAGAAATAGTAAGGGAAGGTCAAAAGGTAATCCATTGCAGGCAAGAGTAATGCAACACCAAAGGCAACAGCGTTGCAGTGCCAACGGTAAAACACGGAAGATAATCCCCAGATACGGCCACACAGACACACCCTATGACATCACCGAGTGTACAGCACAACAGTATAAAGTGTGAATTTACACAACACACAGCCGTGTATTCCCAAATGCCGCACCATAGGTGTAAACACACGGGGAACTTTTAAAATGTACATGTTGGGTGCTGCCATGGCCGTGATCCATCAGCATGTGTTAGAGACAGACGGTGTTGTGGAGGAGGGTGCCGACAACTACCATAGGCCTCAGAGGAGAAGGAGAGTGTTCAGACCAAGGGTAACCTACCAGGGGCTACAAGACCTGGAGGTAGTAGAGCATTACAGGGTGGATAGGGACATGTTACAGCAAATAGTGGAGCTGTGCCGGCCACGCCTGAGAACAAGAAACAACAGAGGGGAGCCCATCCCAGTGGACACAAAGGTATGTGTAAGCTTGCGAATACTGGCCACAGGTACCTTTCAAAGGCCAACTGGGGATATAATGGGCATCTCACAGGCATCAGCATCCAGGGTATTACACCAGTTTCTGGATGCCATGTTACCACATGCCAATGAGCATATATACTTCCCAAGATGCACCACTTCCACCGTGTGGCACAATACCCGGAGGTACTGGGTGCGATAGACTGTACGCACATACAAATCAAGTCACCACCTGGGGAGCAGGGTAGACGCTACATTAACCGCAAGGGATTCCCCTCCATCAATTGCCAGGTCGTGTGCAATACGCAGGGCATTATCATGGATGTGTGTGCTGGCAGCCCTGGAAGCTACCACGACTCCCATATCTGGCATGCCTCACAGCTGTACCAGGTATTCGCCAGGGGGGACATCCCACAAGGCCACCTTGTGGGGGATGCTGGATATGCACTGGAGCCGTGGATGATGACTCCCATCAGAAATGCACACACACACATGCAAGAACGCTTATAATGAGGCACACGCACAAACCAGAATAATCATAGAGCGTGTGTTTGGGATGCTGAAATCACGGTTCCGAAAGCTTGGATACATCCGTGGAGCCCTGCAGTACTCTCCAGGCACATGTGCCCACATATTCATAGTATGTGCCATGCTACATAATATTTTCCTGCGGAAGCAGCTGCTGCAGGGACATAATGGTGAAGGGCCACAAAGCCCACCACAACTGCCAAGGCCAGTCCAGGCACAGAGGGTTCAGGACCATGAACACACTGTGCCAGCCCCAGTAGGCAGACGATGCGCAATATGCCTATGCCCAGGCAAAGAGGTAACGTATAGCACATACTCTGACAGCGTAGGCCCCATGGACTGACACCTCCCTACCTGCACACACAGTGAAATGAACGGCACACAAACATGACCACCCGTAAAGTGTACCGTATGGGTGGCCCCATGTGTGACTCCAACATAGGCAGCCCCCAAACACTGTACACCCAACAGCCAGTGGAGCATGGAACGCCAACACCTGAACGTGTCACGGGTCCTACAGCAGACGGCGTTGCTGTATGCTGCCACGTTCGCAAGGTGTATACATATAAACATGTATATATGTGCATATACATATATGTAGATAGATATAATTACATATATAGAAATATATGTACACATATACATATAAGTACTACAGTTAAGACAGGGAATCAGAGGGAAGTAAGGTGACAGAGATGTAACACGCGATATCTGTACATAGTATACATAGTGAAACGACAACCTGAGCATCCAGGAGGTTTAACAGAAGAGGATACCACCAACCATGGAAAGGGCAACATACCGAAATGCATAACCGTGAGTCGGAATGATCGCCAGGCCACAGTACAGTAACAGTACATGCGCGGGTAATAGTATGATGATATGAGGGGGGAGGTGACTTGGCCCACGCAGGTACTGTGTGCAACCGTCCCCGTGAGTGCCGTAGTATGTGTATGTGTGCGGTGAGGGTGCCGTGTGTGTCGCTAAAGCTGAGTGTAATGTGTGTCTCCGTAATATGTGTATGTTGGTGCCATGTTAGAGGCAGAGTGGAATAATATGTGTAGGCGTACGGTACATTAGCCACAGGCATATGTACACCATTAGTCCCAAAGTAGTAGTGAGAGCCCCACCCTGGCTAGACGTGTGGTGATGTAGAACGATACAAAGTGACAATGTCCCAGATTGTAGCACAGGAATATACCCCACAGGAAATGGAAAAGACGTATGTACTAATCATGCCCGCATGTATGACACCGATATGCTAATTGCAAAACGATACGTCGGCAAAGTCACACAGCAATAGGTATGTACCGCGGAAATATGTATGTGCTACCGCAGTACTGACCGTGGCCACGTATCGGCCCGTAAACACCGCTGTGTGTTCTACTAGTGTCAAACAAGCAATCCCTACCTGAATAGGTGGCAACCACTGGCAAACAGGCCATCCCAAGAACAGGACCACAATGACTGTAAATATCTGGGACAGAATGACAAGGAATAGTCGTCACGTACAAACAACAGCTGATATACCACAGATGTGACGGAGGAATACATGCATGAAGCACACACGCAGGTGATACCAACACCACATGACAACAACACGCATGACAACAACACAACCTACACTCCCAGACCAACAGACAATTAACTGTCAACTCCCCAGGCAGGGATGGAGCACACAGACAACCATACCGTGTATGTAAAGATGCAAGGCCAACAACCCGTATCCATCCCCTACAACCTCCGATATCCCCCATCGTACATATTAAAGGGATACAAGCCGTAATAGCAGCACAAACATACAGGCAGTCAATGACATCTGCATAACCGCAACATCTTGTGTGGGAAACACAATCAAAGGTGGATGCATACTTGCATGCGTTGTTTAAAGGAATACAACAGCCATGTTACACATCTGAATGCAAAACACCATCAACAGACGTCGTCAGGACAGGGACACCCAAATGTCGAACCAAATACTATACCCAACACACATAATCCACGGCTAACACCACTGCGAAATGTACCTGTCTCCACACATAGCGGCTGCAGTTACACATAACATAACACAATACAGACCATCTCCATGAAGGTAGGGCAAATAATGCCCAGGTGAGGAATCCAACCATAACCCAGTTACGACGCGTAATGTCCGAATGGAGTAGATGCACAGGTGATATGCGCACAATTACACATTGAGGAACATCAATTGGTGGGATGAACCCACATGTTGCAGGTATCGACAGATATAAGGATGACTCCCAGGATATTCAAACCGTATGCTCATACCGAACCAGCAGTGTACAACCGAAAGAGTAATAAAAAGGAAAACCGATACATGGAACGAAACACGGAACGAAACACCGACAAGGTATGTAGAACACACGGTATGTACAGGTGTGTAACACATGATGTGTATGAAGAAGCTGTACTGTATGGGAATGGTGTTTGTAAGTAATGACACTTGTCCATAATGCAGAGAGTGGTAAAGGTGGTTATGTAGTGCTATCCTGCTGAGCATACCAACGACTGTGGATACCGTGTGCACAGCAGTGGGACATCATGTACACAGCCGAGACACCACAAGGGCTGCCACAGGGGGGCATTAGAGAGAACAATGCCAGACCACACGCCGATGCTGGCAGTGGATGTCCAACAAGGAAGTGCCATAGCAGGGGATAGGACATGTATGTATACTGTCACAGCACACATGTGTATGGGCATATACCGTCGATGTCATACGTAATGTGCACCCGGCGGGCGTATGCCTTGCAGTAGGGGATACTATGTCAACTGTGTAATGTAAAGCTGTCATGGTGGATATGACAGACATTATACACAGTATCACAGGCATATCATGCATAATGGAGGTATTGCCTATTGGTATATACAATAACAGGATACATATGGCCTGTAGGTATGGGACAGAGTAGTAGCATCATAGCCATCCGAAATGGAAGATACACCAAGTAACCATGCCCAAACGATCTGTAGCAGGTGCATCGTGGGCAACAATGAAGTCTGGCAGGTCCATGTGTAAACACATGTGCAGTGTACACAGTAGTGTCACCTCCACATGGTAGTGTCCTGTGAACAGCAGAGGTGGGTGTCAACTGCATGTCTACACAGTACTGCTGCTGTGGTGGTACCATGACTATGTGTCACTCAAACAGCAAGGGAGGTATCACATGAACAGTGCCACTGTGTGTCCCTGTGGGATGTGCACAGGACCTATGTTCCACAGCATGGTGTGTGTTGTGTCTGCGGAAGTAACACAGAAGCCCAGCCCATGCAGTGTGGCATGTGTGCACATATCCATGAGCAGTCCGTTCACACTGCCCACCGCAATTGTCATGTATGAGGAGTATATGCATCAGTAATGTGGAGGACATGGTCCGTGTCAGAGCAGAAGACACCCCTGTGTATGTGGTATGCAGATGTGTACAGATGTGTTTTCCATCTGTCAGCCGCATATGTAAACCGTCCAAGCCTGGTACATATTGTGGCATGACAATGCTGTGCCATGTAAAGTTGTAGCCATTGTGGAAGGTACACCATAAATGTGGTATTGTACCCTTGACCGTGTGTAGATGTGTGTATGCCACAGGTACAATGGCTACCTATGCACCAGCATCTAAACTGAACCCAAATGGTGTAAATCCAATTATGCAGGCTAACAAATGCTTTAACTAATCCTCAGATGTCCCATTAGGAAATTTCCGCCTCTGTATTGTCACAATCACACAACCGAAACATGTAGATCCTATTAATTCATTGAAGGATGTTCTTTATAAGTGGGAACGCCAAAGTTTAAACATTCTATGACCTTCCTAGTAGACGTTGTTGGTGTGCCATTAGTTATGTGTTCCGCAGGTCGCCCATTTGTTCCGCAGTATGGAAGCGAGTGATCCCCATTTTCTTGCTGGCAGATCGAGTGCTGTGTACGCCGGTATTACGGCGGTCTGACTTTGTATGGGAGTGTGTACTGTAGTCCCTATGTGTATTTCCTGTGTTATGCCTTACTGCAGCTGTAATTCCACCAGGTTTGCAGTTATGGGTGCCATCTGGTCGCACGCTTGTCCATCCATGGAATTGACTACTGGACACTGGTATAGGGCTGTACATTTCACAGCTGCATTTAGCATTCTCCGTGGATGATTTGCATTATTAGTGGGGAGTAAGGCATGTGCTATACCACATCCCTCCCATGGGGCGGACAACGATTATCTGCCAATCAACACCGAGCCCCATTTCTGCATACCCACGATCCCATGGCTGCAACCCTCGACGATACCCATTACACACCCTTCAGGTGTGCGGGAATGGGATGTGGACGCACCTCCATGGACTTGTCAATCTGGGGATTTCTGTTCATATGTCCTGCATTTCATGGACACTTGTCATCAACCTTAAACACGCTGGTGGTGCATATGTCTAGCTGTGCCGTAGTCACGGCTGTTCACTCCTTCTAGGTCGCTCGATCGCAGCTGGTAGATGTGGCATACGGATCAATTTTTGGGGTCCTACAATGGACACCGATGTGCATATGTAAAGTGTAGAACTTGTTGGACTGTGTCCATCTGGCCAGTGGGTTTGACTGCTGCTGTATGTTTCCCAATCGCGGATGACTGTTTGACTACACATATTATGTAGTGCTACAAAAACCATTTTTTTCTGAAATGAACCCACATGGTGTAAATCCGATGATGCAGGTTAGCAACTGGTTTAAATAAACCTCAGAGGCCCCAATGGGAAATATCCGCCACTGTATTGTCATAACTAACACCACCAAAACATGTAGATCCTACTAATTCATTGAAGGATGTTCTTTATAATTGGGAACGCCATAGTTTAACCATCCTATCCGGCGACCTTCCTAGTTGACGTTGTTGGTGTGCCATTAATATGTGCTCCACAGGTCGCCCATTTGTTCCCGCAGTATGGTAGCGTGTGATCCCCATTTTCTTGCTGGCAGAGTGGAAGCTGTGTACCGGTATTCACAGCGGTCTGACTTTGTATGGGGTGTGTCTACTGTAGTCTATCTGTATACATTCCACACCTGCATTTAGTATTATCCGGTGGATGCTTTGCATTATTGTGGTGAGTAAGGCATGTGCTACACCCACATCCCTCCCACGGGCGGGACAACGGATTATCTGCCAAACAACACCGAGCCCCATTTCTGCATACCCAGGATCCCATGGCTGCAACCCCGACGGTACCCATTACACATCCTTCATGTGTGCGGACTGGGATGTGGGCGCACTTCTATGGACTCGATCTGGGGGTTTCTGTCCATATGTCCTGCTTTTCATGGACACATGTCATCAACCTTAAACACGCTGGTGGTGCATATGTCTAGCTGTGTCAGAGTCATGGCTGTCGCTTCTTCTGGTAGAACGATAACAGCTGTATGATATTCCATAGTAATCAATTTTTGGGTCCTACAATGGACACCAATGTGCATGTGTAAAGTGTAGAACTTGTTGGACTGTGTCCATCTGGCCGGTGGTTTTTACTGACCTTCCTAGTTGACGTTGTTGGTGTGCCATTAATATGTGTTCCACAGGTCGCCCATTTGTTCCGCAGTATGGTAGCGTCTGATCCCCATTTTCTTGCTGGCAGAGTGGGTTCTGTGTACGCCGGTATTCGCACGGCAGTCTAACCTTGTATGGGGAGTGTCTACTGTAGTCCCTATCTGTTTTTCCTGTGTTATGCCTGACTGCAGCTGTGTAATTCCACCAGGTCTGCAGTTATGGGTGCCATCTTGGTCGTATGCTTGTCCATCCATGGGAATTGCCTACTGGACACTGGTATAGGGCTGTACACATTTCATACCTGCATTTAGCATTATCCGGTGGATGCTTTGCATTATTAGTGGGGAGTAAGGCATGTGCTATACCCACATCCCTCCCACGGGGTGGGACAACGGATTTTCCACCAAACAACACAGAGCCCCATTTCTGCATACCCTGGATCCCATGGCTGCTACCCTCGACGGTACCCATTACACATCCTTCATGTGTGCGGGACTGGGATGTGGACGCACTTCTATGGACTCGACAATCTGGGGATTTCTGTTCATATGTCCTGCATTTCATGGACACTTGTCATCAACCTTAAACACGCTGGTGGTGCATATGTCCAGCTGAGCCATACTCACGGCTGTCGCGCCTTCTGGTGGGTAACGCTGGATGGAATTCTGTACGGATCAATTTTGGTTCCTACAATGGACACCAATGTGCATATGTAAAGTGTAGAACTTGTTGGACTGTGTCCATGTGGCCAGTGGTTTTGACTGCTGCTGTATGTTCCCCAATCGCGGATGTCTATTTGACTACCCATATTATGTAGTGCTACGAAAACCAGGTTTTTCAAAACTGAAACCAAATGGTGTACATCCAAAGATGCAGGTTAACAACTGCTTTAAATAATCCCCAGAAGTCCCAATAGGAAGTATATACTTTATTGTCAGAATGACACCACCATAACAGGTAGATCACGAGCAATTTCGCCTGGTCTTACCGGGCATTCTCAAGTGTAATTAGCAGTAACATATAACTAAATAAATACTATTACGTATTTTAATAATGAAGTTAATACTATGTTATTTGGACAATAGCTTCTGCCATTGTCATACAATGCTGTGGGTGGTGCGGTTACCATACATATGGCTTTCTCTGCCGACTTCACATTTCTAAACACTAGTGTGGCCTCCTTTAAGGCCCCTGAGCCAGTGGTGAACATTACTCAAGCCACTGCATCACTTACATATGCCTTCTACCAGCACCTACAGGACTGCATGGATCAGGCAATCCCCACCCATCTGTGGGTCTTTGTACCAATGCCAAGCATCCAGTGTGGTGTACCCCAGCCATACACAAGCTCTACAACGAGAGGAGGTAGCACTAGAAGACAGAGCAGACTCCTTGTGAGGCATGACACCCTTGCTCATTATATGTGAAGAACTACAAGCTCTCATGACATCATCCGCAGGTCCCACAGATATATCACCAAGGACTCGACAGACAATCATACGGCCTCTTTAGCTATGTTAGACACCTGGGAGGAAACTCACAGATATGCTCTGACTGGGTTCACAATGATGTGAGGTTTACTGAACATACACACATTGCCAACATACTGGTTGACAGGTTCGGTGAAGACATCTCCACCTCCTCCCCCACATGGAGAGATGTCTCGTACCCAGAAGATTGTGCCCCCGAATGTTCTGTAATGCACAGGTGGGACATGCTCTCTCCAAGGTAGTGAACACAGCATCCATGGGACCAGGATGATGGTGTCCCGGCTGTGTGCTCGTGCGGATCTCATTGAGGAATTAGACCCACAGTTAGGACAGCCAGTGTAATCTTAGCCTCACCCTCAGATAACGTACCCAGGATTTGTGGCGCACGG